>NW_022437990.1:4650-16839 GCF_009761245.1 Sapajus apella | reverse complement strand
GGGTGAGACTCTCTGAAAGATGAGAGCAACCTAAGACAGGCACAGCCGCGGGGAGGCAAGGAAAGGCTAAAGTCATAGCAAAATCCAGTCTGCTCCCATGAAGGAAATGAGCAGTGCAAGGGCAGATGCACTGGCAGCGTATTTCACAGGCAGGCGAGTAAGTTGCCTGTGTGCCGTCCCAGGTTGATGGCTGGTTAGCCAATGACGGGAAAGACTCTCTGAAAGATGAGAGCAACCTAAGACAGGCACAGCCGCGGGGAGGCCAGCAAAGGCTACGGTCATAGCCAAATCCAGCCTGCTCCCATGAAGGTAATGAGCAGCTGTAGGAGCTGATGCACTGGCAGCATAGTTCACAGGCCAGCAAGTGAGTTGCCTGTGTGCACCCCCAGGTGGATGGCTGGTTAGTCAATGACGGGTACGACTCTCTGAAAGATGAGAGCAACCTAAGACAGGCATAGCTACAGGGAAGCCAGCAAGGGCTGAAGTCATAGCAAAATCCAGCCTGCTGCTATAAAGGAAATGAGCAGCTGTAGGAGCAGTTGCAACAGCAGCGTAATTCACAGGACAACAAGTAAGTTGCCTGTGTGCCCCCCAAGGTGGATGGCTGGTTAGTCAATGACGGGCAACACTCTGAAAGATGAGAGCAACCTAAGACAGGCACAGCCACAGAGAGGCAAGGAAAGGCAAAAGTCGTAGCAAAATCCAGTCTGCTCCCAGGAAGGACACCAGCAGCTCTAGGAGCAGATGCACCGGCAGTGTAATTCACAGGCAAACAATAAATTGCCTGTGTGCCCCCCCATGTGGATGGCTGGTTAGCCAATGACGGGAAAGACTCTCTGAAAGATGAGAGCGACCTAAGACAGGCACAGCCGCGGGGAGGCCAGCAAAGGCTAAAATCATAGCAAAATCCAGTCTGCTCCCATGAAGGAAATGAGCAGTGCAAGGGCAGATGCACTGGCAGCGTATTTCACAGGCAGGCCAGTAAGCTCCTTATGTGCCGTCCCAGGTTGATGGCTGGTTAGCCAATGACGGGACAAACTCTATGAAAGATGAGAGCAACCTAACTAAGACAGTTACAGCCGCATTGAGTCAAGCAAAGGCTAAAGTCATAGCAAAATCCAGTCTGCTCCCATGAAGGAAACGGGCAGCTCTCGGAGCAGATGCAACAGCTGAGTAATTCACAGGCAAGCAAATAAGTTGCTTGTGTGCACCCCTAGGTCCATGGCTGGTTAGCCAATGACGGGTAAGACTCTTTGAAAGACGAGAGCAACCTAAGACAGGCACAGCTACAGGGAAGCCAGCAAGGGCTAAAGTCGTAGCAAAATGTAGTCTGCTCCCAGGAAGGACAAAAGCAGCTCTAGGAGCAGATGCACCGGCAGTGTAATTTACAGGCAAACAATAAATTGCCTGTGTGCCCCCCCAGGTGGATGGCTGGTTAGCCCATGACGGGAAAGACTCTCTGAAAGTCGAGAGCAACCTAAGACAGGCAAAGCCGCGGGGAGGCAATGAAAGGCTACAGTCATAGCCAAATCCAGCCTGCTCCCATGAAGGTAATGAGCAGCTGTAGGAGCTGATGCACTGGCAGCGTAGTTCACAGGCCAGCAATTGAGTTGCCTGTGTGCACCCCCAAGTGGATGGCTGGTTAGTCAATGATGGGTACGACTCTCTGAAAGATGAAAGTAACCTAAGAGAGGCACAGCTGCAGGGAGAGCAGGAAAGCCTACATAGGAGAGGCCAGGCTGCTCCCACGAAGGGAAGAATCATCACTAGGAACAGATGCACCGGCAGCATAATTCACAGGCAAGCAAGTAAGTTGCCTGTGTGTCCCCAACGTGGATGGCTGGTTAGCCAATGATGGGAAAGACTCTCTGAAAGATGAGAGCAACCTAAGACAGGCACAGCCGCGTTGAGTCAAGCAAAGGCTAAAGTCATAGCAAAATCCAGTCTGCTCCCATGAAGGAAACGAGCAGCTCTCAGAGCAGATGCACCAGCTGCGTAATTCATAGCCAAGCAAATAAGTTGCTTGTGTGCACCCCCAGGTGGATGGCTGGTTAGCCAGTGATGGGTAGGACTCTCTGAAAGCTGAGAGCAACCTAAGACAGGCACAGCTATGGGGATGCCAGCAAGGGCTAAAGTCATAGCAAAATCCAGTTGGCTCCCATGAAGGAAATAAGCAGTTGTAGGAGCAGATGCAACAGCAGTGTAATTCACAGGCCAACAGAAGTTGCGTGTGTGCCCCCCAAGGTGGATGGCTGGTTAGTCAATGACGGGAATGACCCTGAAAGATGAGAGCAACCTAAGACAGGCAAAGCAACGGGGAGGCCAACAAAGGCTAAAGTCACAGCAAAATCCAGTTTACTCCCAGGAAGGAAACGAGCAGCTCTAGGAGCAGATGCACCAACTGCGTAATTCACAGGCAAGCAAGTAAGTTGCCTGTGTGCCCCCCAGGTGGATGGCTGGTTAGCCAATGATGGGTAAGACTCTCTGAAAGTTGAGAACAGCCTAAGACAGGCACAGCCATGGGCAGGCCAACAACGGCTAAAGTCATCGCAAAAGCCAGTCTGCTCCCATGAAGGAAATGAGCTGTGCCAGGAGCCGATGCACCGGCAGTGTAATTTACAGGCAAGGAAGCAATTTCCCCGTTTGTCCCCCCAGCTGAATGGCTGGTTTGCCAATTACAGGTAAGACTCTGAAAGATTAGAGCAATCTATGGCAGGCACAGCTGTGGGGAGGCCAGCAAAGGCTAAATTTATCACACTAAAAGCCATAATAAATTCCTACTAAATTCAACCTCCACTGGGAGGTCGATGTTGCAGTGAGCTCAGATCTTGCCACTGCATAGCAGCCTGGGCGATAGTGCAAGACTCCAAAAAAAAAAAAAAAAAAAACCTACTAAAGAATGGTATAAATTTCAAATATTTTGAAAGCCCATGTTAAAAGTGGGTAGTCAACAGAAAAATATAAAGAGAGTTAACAGGACTCAGGAGGAAAAAAGAAAAATCCACAAATATTTCTGAAACAAACGTCTGGAACACAATTATGAAAATACATTGAAATAAGAAATAGGAGAAAAATGGAGTCAGAGGAGAATCAAACAGAGAAGAAATTGTCCAGAGAAGTGATGAAGTAGTCAGGCTCAGGCCAGGCATGGTGGCTTATTCCTGTCATCCCAGCACTTTGGGAGGCTGCGGTGGATGGATCATCATGTGCAGAAGATCAAGACCACCCTGGCTAACATGGTGAAACCCCTTTTCTACTAAATATACAAAAAATTACCTGACTGTGGTGACATGCAGCTGCAATCCCAGCTACTCAGGGAGACTGAGGCAGGACAATCACTTGAACCCAAGAGGCAGAAGTGGCAGCTAGCCGAGATCTTGCCACTGCACTCCAACCTGCGAACAGAGTGGAAAAAAAAAAAAAGAAGACAAAGAAGATCCAATGTATGTGTAATTGTAGTGCTACCTCACACCCTTCCCAGAAAAAAAGAAAAGCAGTAGAATAACAGATAATAGAGAGAGGACCCAAGATGGCCTACTAGGAACAGCTCAGGATTTTAGCTCCCAGTGAAAGCACAGAGGGCGAGTGGACGCAGCATTTCCAGATAGATTTTTATTGCCCAGAGACCAGGAGATCCCCAGGCAGAGGAGCCCCACGGGTTGCCAGTGTGGCTGTTTTGGCCAGCGCGGCTCCTTTGCCGTCACCCTGGCGTGGCAGTTCTCCGTACAAAATACACTGGTCCAGGTGCCCTTTTAGCTGGCGATTGGAGACCCAGGAAGGCAGATCTCCCATTCATCCTATTTAAAAAAGAACTGAAACAGGGAGCCAAGCCAGGAGATTCCTGTGCAAAAAATAACGCCACAAATCTCAGTGTCACTGTTTCAGCCAGCGCAGTGAGTCACCTGAAGGGAAATCACACAGATCCCAATGCCTAAAACAGGTGACTGAACTCCTGGGAGAGAGTCGACTGATCAACTAAAAAAAAAAAAAACAGACTCTGAGTCAGGGAATCAGGTGATCAGGCTCGGCTGGACCCACCCCCCACCAAAAAAAAAAAAAAAAAAAACTCAATTGAAAGCACGCTGGGTTGAGAGTTTCACAGCAAGTACAGCTGAACCAGGGATGGTCCCCCTCTCTGGGGGAGGGGCGTCCGCCGTTACAAAGACACTCCACTACTATGGAGGTAGTCCACCTTAGCTGAGGCAGCCCGCCATTGCTGAGGCAACCTGCCATTACAGAGAGAGTCCGCCATTACAGAGTTGGGCCACCATTGCCGAGGCAGTTCTAACTACACAAATACAAACAGGAGTGCAGGGAAGATCACACAGCAGCTAGGCGGAGCCCACAGCAGCTCAGCAAAGCCTCTGCAGGAAGACAGTGACTAAGCTGCCTCCTCGCTGGGCATGGCAGCCCTGAAAATAAAAAAGGCAGCAGCACAATGGAAACTCATAAATAAAGCCCTAACTCCCTGGGACAGAGCACCTGGCAAAACAAAGGAGTTTATGAGTTCTGCTGCAGCAGACCTAAATGTACCTGCCCAGCAACTCTGAATGAACAACGGAGCTCACAGCTCAGAACTTGAGCTCCAATAAAGGACAGACTGTCTCCTCAAGCAGCTTCCTGACCCCCGTATGTCCAAAGAGTCAACTCATAAAGGAGAGAACGCACTGACATTTGGCGGGTATCCTTCTGGGACAAAGATAGCAGAAGAAACTGGCTTACTGTTCTGCAACTGCTGCAGGTGATCTCCAGGCGAGCAGGGCCTGGAGTGGACCTCAGCAGTCCTACAGCATAGGGGCCAGACTGTTAGAAGGAAAACTAAGAAACAGAAATAACTTCCTCATCCACAAACTGGAAGTTCACCCAGAGACCCAATCTGAAAGTAAGCAACTACAAAGACAACAGGTGGATAAATCCACAAATATGGGAAGAAACCAGTGTAAAAAGGATGAAAACACCCAAAACCAGAACACCTCTCCTCCTACAAGAGATCACAACTGCTCTCCAGCAAGGGAACAAGGCTGGATGGAGAATGGGTGTGATGAAATGACAGAATCACACTTCAGAAGGTGGATAATAAGAAACTTCATTGAGCTAAAAGAACATGTTTTAACCCAATGCAAAGAAACTAAGAGCCTTGAAAAAAGATTTGACGAAACGCTAACGAGAATGGACAACATACAGAGGAATATAAGTGAATTGATGGAGCTGAAAAACACAACACCAGAACTTCACGATGCATGCACAAGTTTCAACAGCTGAATTGACCAAGCAGAAGAAAGGATGTCAGAGGTTGAAGATCAACTCAATGAAATAAAACAAGAAGGCAAGAAAAGAGAAAAAGGGGTAAAAAGGAATGAAGAAAGTCTCCAAGAAATGTGGGACTATATGAAAAGACCTAATCTACGTTTGATAGGTGTACCAGAATGTGACAAAGAGAATGAATCCAGGCTGGAAAATACTCTTCAGGATACTATCCAGGAAAACTTCCCCAACCTAGCAAGGCAGGCCAATATTGAAGTCCAGGAAATACAGAGAACACCACAAAGATATTCCTCAAGAAGAGCAACCCCAAGGCACATAATTGTCAGAGTCACCAGGGTTAAAATGAAGGACAAAATGTTAAGGGCAGCCAGAGAGAAAGGTCAGGTTACCCACAAAGGGAAGCCCATCAGACTCACAGCAGAGCTCTCAGCAGAAACCCTACAAGCCAGAAGAGAGTGGGGGTCAATATTCAACATCATTAAAGAAAAGAACTTTCAAGCCAGAATAACATATCCAGCCAAACTAAGCTTCATAAGTGAAGGAAAAATAAAATCCTTTGCGAACAAGCAAGTACTCAGAGATTTCATCACCACCAGGCCTGCTTTACAAGAGCTCCTGAAAGAGGCTCTACACATAGAAAGGAATAATCGGTACCAGCCACTCCAAAAATATACCAAATGGTAAAGAGCATCAACACAACCAAGAATCTGCATCAACTAACAGGAAAAACAGCCAGCTAGCATCAAAATGGCAATAACAAATTCACACATAACAATATTAACCCTAAATGTAAATGGACTAAATGCCCCAATCAAAAGACACAGACTGGCAAATTGGATAAAAAGCCAAAAACCATCAGTGTGCTGTGTCCAGGAAACCCATCTCACGTGCAAGGATACACAAAGCTCAAAGTAAAGGGATGGAGTAAAATTTAGCAAGCAAATGGAGAGCAAAAGAAAGCAGGAGTTACAATTCTCATCTCTGATTAAATAGACTTTAAAGCAACAAAGATCAAAAGAGACAAAGAAGGACATTACATAATGGTAAAAGGATCAATGCAACAAGAAGATCTAACGATACTAAATATATACGCACCCAATACAGGAGCACCCAGATACATAAGGCAAGTTCTTAATGACTTACAAAGAGACTTAGACTCCCACACAATATTAATGGGAGACTTTAACACCCCATTGTCAATATTAGACAGATGAACCAGACAGAAAATTAACAAGGATATCCAAGGCTTGAACACCAGACCTGGAACAAGCAAACCTAACAGACATTTACAGAACTCTCCACCCCAACTCCACAGAACATAAAATCTTCTCAGCACCACATCACACTTACTCTAAAATTGACCACATAATTGGAAGCAAATCACTCCTCAGCAAATGCAAAAGAACAGGAATCATAACAAACAGTCTCTCAGACCACAGTGCAATCAAGTTAGAACTCAGAATTCAGAAACTGAACTGCACAACCTCAAGAAAACTGAAGAACTGGCTCTTGAATGTTGACTGGATAAACAAAGAAATGAAGGCAGAAATAAAGACGTTCTTCAAAACTGACGAGAATGAAGACACAACATACCAGAATATCTGGGACACATTTAAAGCAGCCTCTAGAGGAAAATATATAACACTGAGTGCCCACACAAAAAGCAAGGAGAGATCTAAAATTGACACCTTATCGTCAAAATTGAAAGAGCTGGAGGAGCAAGATCAAAAAAACTCAAAACCTAGCAGAAGACAGGAAATAACTAAGATCAGAGAAGAACTGAAGGAAATAGAGACACAAAAAACCCTTCAAATAACCAATAAATCCAGGAGCTGGTTTTTGGAAAAGATCAACAAAATAGACAGACCATTAGCCAGATTAATAAAAAAGAAAAGAGAGAATAACCAAATTGATGCAATAAAAAACGATAAAGGGGATATCACCACAGATTCCACAGAAATTCAAACCATCATCAGAGATTATTACAAACAACTCTATGCACATAAACTAGTAAACCTGGAAGAAATGGATAAATTCCTGGACACTTGCCTCCTCCCAAGCCTAAACAAGGAAGAAGTCGAAACCCTGAACAGACCAATAACAAGGTCTGAAGTTGAGGCAGCAATTAAGAGCCTACCACCCAAAAAAGCCCAGGTCCAGATGGGTTCACAGCCAAGTTCTACCAGACATAAAAAGAGGAGCTGGTACCATTCCTTCTGAAACTATTCCAAATAATCCAAAAAGAGGGAATCCTTCCTAAATCATTTTATGACACCAACATCATCCTGATTCCAAAACCCGGCAGAGACTCAACAAGAAAAGAAAACTTCAGGCCAATATTCATGATGAACATAGATGCAAAGATCTTCAATAAAATACTGGCAAGCCAATTGCAACAGCACATCAAAAAGCTTATCCACCATGATCAAGTAGGCTTCATCCCGGGGATGCAAGGCTGGTTCAACATACGCAAGTCTATAAACGTAATTCACCACATAAACAGAACCAAAGACAAAAACCACATGATTATCTCAATTGATGCAGAGAAGCCTTTGACAAACTTCAACAGCCCTTTATGCTAAAAACCCTTAATAAACCAGGTATTGACGGAACATATCCCAAAATAATAAAAGCTATTTATGACAAACCAACAGCAAATATCATACTGAATGGGCAAAAACTGGAAGGATTCCCTTTGAAACCTGGCACTAGACAAGGATGCCCTCTCTCACCACTCCTATTCAATATAGCACTAGAAGTTCTAGCCAGAGCAATCGGGCAAGAAAAAGAAATAAAGCATATTCAAATAGGAAAGGAGGAAGTCAAATTGTCTCTATTTGCAGACGACATGATTGTATATCTAGAAGACCCCATTGTCTCAGCCCAAAATCTCCTGAAACTGATAAGCAACTTCAGCAAAGTCTCAGGATACAAAATCAATGTGCAGAAATCACAAGTATTCCTATACACCAATAACAGACTTAAAGAGAGCCAAATCAAGAGTGAACTGCCATTCACAATTGCTACAAAGAAAATAAAATACCTAGGAATACAACTAACAAGGAATGTAAAGGACCTCTTCAAGGAGAACTACAAACCACTGCTCAACGAAATAAGAGAGGACACAAACAGATGGAGAAACATTCCATATTCATTGTTAGGAAGAATCAATATTGTGAAAATGGCCATACTGCCCAAAGTAATTTACAGATTCAACGCTATCCCCATCAAGCTACCAATGACCTTCTTCAAAGAACTGGAAAAAAACACTTTAAACTTCATGTGGAACCAAAAGGGAGCCCGCATACCCAGGTCAATTCTAAGCAAAAAGAACAAAGCAGGAGGCATCACACTACCGGACTTCAAACTATACTACAAGGCTACAGTAATCGAAACAGCATGGTACTGGTACCAAAAAAAGATATAGACCAATGGAACAGAACAGAGGCCTTGGAGGCAACACAACATATCTACAACCATCTGATCTTTGCCAAACCTGACAAAAGCAATGGCGAAAGGATTCCCTGTTTAGTAAATGGTGTTGGGAAACCTGGCTAGCCATGTGCAGAAAGCAGAAACTGGATTCCTTCCTGACACCTTACACTAAAATTAACTCCAGATGGATTAAAGACTTAAACATAAGACCTAACACCATAAAAACCCTAGAAGAAAATCTAGGCAAAACCATTCAGGACATAGGTGTAGACAAGTAGTTCATGACCAAAACAACAAAAGCATTGGTGACAAAAACCAAAATAGACAAATGGGACCTAATCAAACTCCTCAGCTTCTGCACAGCAAAAGAAACAGTCATTAGAGTGAATCGGCAACCAACAGAATGGGAAAAAATTTTTGCAGTCTACCCATCTGAGAAAGGGCTGATATCCAGAATTTACAAATAACTAAAACAGATTTACAAGAGAAAAACAAACAAGCCCATTCAAAAGCCATCAAAGACGATGAGTTCGTGTCCTTTGTAGGGACATGGATGAACCTGGAAACCATCATTCTCAGCAAACTGACACAAAAGCCCTCTGTGCAGCCCAAGAAGCGTGGTCCCGCAAGTGGACAGGGGTGTGTCTCCACATTAAGGTAAGGCCTTTCCTGGTCTTTGCACTTACCTCCCTCAGAAAAGGACCCACGGGTGAGCCCAAAACCCGCTCCCTGAGACTGACTCACTTGGGAGGGTGGATTTGGTTACTGAGTACTCCATGTCCAGCAACCAAAGAGGAGCTGAGGGCTGAACTGAAGCCACAGCCTCTTGCCCAGCCAAACAGGCTCTTCATGCACTTTTCACCCCATGGCCCTTCCTGCAACAGGCCATGGTCCAGCTCTGGATGGACAGCTGCATCAGAGGCTGCCTGGCAGTGCAGTTGTTCGGATGTCCCCATCCCCGTTTTATTTTCTAGTCTTCCCCAGCTCCTCAGGAGGTGTCAGAGCAGCCCGCCAGCCCAGCCTCTCCCCTCAACAGCCACCAGAGCTTCTGTGTGCTGGAGGTGCCTACCGTGTCCCAGGGCCTTCTCAAGCTCTTCCAGATAAACTCACCCATGGAGGACCTTGGAGCCAGTCCTGGCCCTGTGCCTTCCCTGAGGACCCTGGGCTCACCACTGTGCAGTGCCTTCCCAGGCTATGCCCCAGCAGCGTGGGATAGAGCAGGCACTCTCTGGGGGGCTCCACTGCCCTGCTCAGCGGTGCTGTTTCCCATGGGCTCTCAGCCTCTGAAGGGAAGGGCCCTCCTGTTCAGGAGCTGGTCTCATGAGCCTTGGAAAGTGTGGCTCAGCACAGGCTGAGCCTTCTCTTTCCTGGGAATCATGAGGGAGAACACACGTGCTTGCCAGCACTGCCTGGGGTGTTCACAAGGCTTTTGGCATGGCCTAGGACTCAGCACTCAGATGTGCTTCAGCCCCCAGGCTCCCTGATGTGCTTTTCCCTCAGGCTAAAGAGAAGATGAAAGAGGAATCATGGCGCATCCACTTCTTCGAGTATGGGTGCCATGTGTGCATGTACCGCACAGCCAAGACACGAGGACTGGTCCTGAAGGGCATCCCTGAGAGCCTCCAGGAGAGCTGTGGCTCCTCTTCTCTGGTGAGTGAGATGCACCCCCACTGTCCCTCCACCTCATCTCAGCCAGTCACAGCCCCCCAAGCTCTCCCCATGTGAGCTTGTCTGGCCCTGAGCTGGCCTGGAGTTGGCCAGGCAGGAGCTCCCAACTCTTACACAGCCAGGAGCTGGAATCTGGGCTGTGGGCAGGGACCTAACCAGGAGGAGCATGAGGGACAGAGGCTGGGAGCCAGGCACTCTACTGACCAGGTGGTGCCCTCCCACTCACTGTGGGAGGGAAAAAGGCCTTTAGAGACCTCCTTTCCTTAGGACAGACTCTGACAGCATTCACACCCATGGTCCCTGGGAGAGGCAAGTCAGCCAGTTGAACCTCCCCAGGAGCACGAGGGAAACCTTGCCTTGCAACTTGTGTTTGACCCCAAGTCCTACCTCTCTGTGGGGCACTGGTGTCTCCAACCTGCCCTGTTACTGCCCACAGAGTACCAGAAGAAGAGAGGCAGCTGGTAGCCGTGTCTCACCAGGGGCCTGGAATGAGATGGAGACTCACCCTGGCTACTACACTGAGCTGGTGGAGAAGTCCACTGGGAATTACAGCCTCACCATGGAGGAGATCAAGCGAGACCTACACTGTTCCATGCCTGAGCACCCTGCCTTCCAGAATGAGCTCGGGATTGCCACCCTCCAGCAGGTGCTGACCACCTGTGCCTTCTGAAAGCCCAGCATCAGCTACTGCCAGGTAAGGGGCCCGGAAAGGGTCCAGAGACAGCATCTGCCACCAGAGGTTCACAGGAGCAGGTCTTTGTGGTCCCAGGCCTGTGCCATGACCCTACCTCATGTCTCGAGGAAGGAGTCCAGCTGCAGAAAAAGATAGAATTTAAAAACAGTATTAATTGCTCATCTCATCCCCATGCCACATGATTCTAATCCAAGATATTTTTTTCTTTTTTTATAGTGTGAAGCAGTATTCTGGAAAGTTTTTCTAAGACTAGTGATGAACTGAAGGAGTCCTGCATCTTTTTTTTTTTTTTTAATCTGCTTCTGTTTAAAAAGCCAACATTCCTCTGCTTCATAGGTGGTCTGCATTTGAGGTGTAGTGAAATCTTTGCTGTTCACCAGATGTAATGTTTTAGTTCCTTACAAACAGGGTTGGTGGGGGGGAAGGGCATGCAAAAACTAATTTAAATTTTGAAACAGCAGCAGAGTCAGTGGATTTTCTATTTTGTTATTGTTGGTGGTTAAAAAAAATTCCCCCCCACGTAATTATTGTGAACACCTTGCTTTGTGGTCACTGTAACATTTGGGGTGAGGGACAGGGAGGAAAAGTAACAATAGTCCACATGTCCCTGGCATCTGTTCAGAGCCGTGTGCAGAATGTAATGCTCTTTTGTAAGAAAAGTTTTATGATTTTTTGAATAAATTTAGTAAACCTATTTTTGGTGGTCATTTTTTTTTTAAGACAGTCATTTTAAAATGGTGGCTGAATTTCCCAACCCACTCCCAAACTAAACACTAAATTTGATTTTCATCTCTGTTGTATATATAAGTGGACCTCTTCTTGGGCATAGGCAAAATAACGTGGCAAACTTAGTTCTGGTGATTTCTTGACGGTTTGAAAGTTTATTGCTGGGAAGAAATTCCAGAATACATACTCATGTTTATAATAAGCTGGGGATTTTTTGTTTTTGCAAATGCTTGCCCCTGCTTTTCAACAATTTTCTATGTTAGTAGTTGTAAAGAACTGAGGTGGGGAGCAGTGCTACAAGTTGAGTAATGGTATGCATATATACCAGTATTCTGATTGGCAGCAAGTTTTATTATCAAAATAACACTTCGTTATGGAAGTGACTGATGCGGAAAAAAATT
>NW_022437990.1:0-4550 GCF_009761245.1 Sapajus apella | reverse complement strand
CTGGTCTAAGTCCCGGCAGCATTTGATTGTTTTCTGTTTGGTAAAATAAGTATAGATAACATAAAATGTCCCACCGTCACCATTTTTAAGCGTACAGCTCAGTGCTTTAAGCACATCCACACTGTTGTGCAACCATCACCGCTGTTCACCTCCAGACCGCTTTTCGTCTTGCAGAACCACAGTTCTGTGCTCATTAAACATGCCCCAGCCACCATTGGCAACCACTGTTCTGCTTTCCATTGCTATGAATTCGATGACTGTGTCTCATGTAAGTGAAATAATATAGTATTTGCCTTTCTGTGTCTGGGCTATTTCATTTAGCGTGATATCTTCAAGGGTCATCCATGTCATATGAATGTTTCAGAATTTCCTTTCTTTCTAAAGCTGAATCATATGCTATTGTATGTATAGACCACATTTTCTTTTCCTTTTTTTTTTGGTGATGGAATTTCACTCTTGTTGCCCAGGCTGGAGTGCAATTGTTCAATTTCGGCTCACTGCAACCTCCGCCTCCTGGAATCAAGTGACTCTCCTGCCTCAGTCTCCTGGGTAGCTAGGATTACAGGCATGTGCTACCACACCTGGCTAATGTTTTGCATTTTTAGCAGAGATGAGATTTTGCCATGTTTGCCAGGCGGGCCTTGAACTCCTGGCCTTAGGTGATCCACTCACCTCACCTCCTAAAGTGCTGGGATTACAGGCATGAGCCACTGTGCCTGGCCAATATTTCTATTTTAAATTTTATTTATTTATTTATTTTGTAGACAGGATCTTGCTATGTTGTCCAGGCTGGTCTCAAACTCCTGGGACCAATGGATCCTCCTGCCTCAGCCTCCCAAGCGGCTGGGACTAAAGGCATGTGCCGCCACACCAAATTTTTTTTTTTGTGATGAGGTCTCACTATCTTGTCCAGGCTGGCCTCAAACCCCTAGGCTCAAGTGATCTTTCTGCCTCAGCCTCTCAAAGTGCTGGGATTACAGGCATGAGCCACCGGCCACCATATCTGGCCTTTTTTTTTTTTTTTTTTTGAGACATGGTCTCCTTCTGTTGCCCACACTGGAGCTCAGTGGCTTGATCATGGCTCACTGCAGCCTCCGCCTACTGGGATCAGTCAATCCTCCCACCTCAGCCTCCTGGGTAGCTGGGACTACAGGTGCACACCGCCACACCTAGCCATTTTTTGTATTTTTTGTAGAGAAAGTATCTCACTGTGGGGCCCAGGCTGGGCTTGAACTCCTGAGCTCAAGTGAACCACACTCCTCAGCCTCCTAAAGTGCTGGGATTAGTGTTAGGTACCCAGAGCTCCTGTTTTGCTCCTTCACTGCCTTCACTGCACAGCTGCCACTTCATGGTCTAAGATAGCTGCTCAGGCTTCAGCCCTTATGATCACGTTCCAGCCACCAGGAAACAGACAAAAAGGGGTATGCCATTTCCCTACAGGTGCATCTATTTTTTTTTTTTTTTTTCAGACAGAGCCTCACTCTATCACCAGGCTGGAGTGCAATGACGGGATCTTGGCTCACTGCAATCTCTGCCTCCTGGGTTCAAGTAATTCTCCTGTCTCAGCCTCCCAAGCAGCTGGGACTACAGGCACACACCACCACGCCCGGCTATTTTTTTGTACTTTTAATAGAGACGGGGTTTCGCCATGTTGGCCAGGATGGTCTCGATCTCTTGACCTCATGATCTGCCTGCCTTGGCCTCCCAAAGAGCTGGGATTACAGGCATGAGCCACCGTGCCTGGCCCCCAAGGAGTCTCTTATACCACTTCTGCTTACACCTCATTGGCCAGAACTTAAACACATGGTCATGTCTAGCAGGAAAGAAGGCTAGAAAATACAGCCTGATGCCTGCTGCTTGGGAGGCTGAGGCTGAGGAATGGCTTGAACCCAGGAGGTGGAGATTGCAGTGAGACAAGACTGCATCGCTGCACTCCAGCCTTGGTGACATAGTGAGACTTCATCTCAAATAAAAAATATATATATATATATAATATGTATGTTTATGTATATTATATATATTTTTTATCTATATTTATATCTATATATATTTATATATATATAGATATAAAATATATATATATTGGGAGGCCTGGCTAAAAGTCATGGTTGCTTTTCCACATGAGAAGGAATAAAGGATAAAAGAAGGGAAACTGGCATATCCTACCTCACACCAATAGGAGGCAGACGAAAGAATAAAGAAGTCAGTTCTCAGTACAGGAATGGCAGGGAAGCTGTGGCTGGAAGAAAGGAGTGGAGGACAGGTAACAGGCCACAGAGAGGTGAGCGGGTCCTCCTGGCTAGCGGTCAGGAAGGGCTTGCAGGAAGGTTTATAGCTCACTGTCTCTTTCTCTCTCTTTTCTGTCTTTCTCTCCTTTCTCTCTCTCTCTCTCTGCCACACACACACACACACACACACACACACTCTCTCTCTCTCTCTCTCTCTCTCTCTCTCTCTGTCTCTCTCTGTCTTGCTGAGGGAGAATTCTGAGAAGGTGGAGTTCTCTGTAGGGAAGGAATATGTATTTCCTACTTTTCATGTTTTCCTGAAAATGGGACTTCTATTAATAATATTCCTGGCCTCTCTACCTGGGGAAGAGGGAACGTCGCTTACCTGAGAGAAGCTGGGGAGAAAGAAGCAAGCATGTGTGGCTTAGTCCCCTCTCCTCTTTAGAGCCAGCTTGTCCACCAAAGTGGGTGTTCTTCCCCTCCCTGCAGTGTGCAGGGCTGGGCTTTATGCCTATGCCAAGGACAGGTGAGTACCTGTTACCAAGGGTACAAGTCCATTTTGTCTCCCAAATAAGTGGTGTTCTCCAACAAGATTTTAGCAGTAACAAAACACATTTTTATTCTCATCTGTCCCTTGTCTGTTTTTCTTTTCTTTCTTTCTTTCTTTCTTTCTTTTTTTTTTTTTTTTTTGTTTGAGACAGAGTTTCACTCTGCTCTCCAGGGTGGAGTGCAATGGCACCGTCTCTGCCCACTGCAACTTCCGCCTCCTGGGTTCAAGTGATTCTCCCGACTCAGCCTCCAGAGTAGTTGAGACTACAGGTGCATACCAACACACCCAGCTAATTTTTGTATTTTTAGTAGAGCCGGATTTCACTATGTTGGCCAGGCTGATCTTGAACTCCTGACCTTGTGATCTGCCCACCTGCGCCTCTCAAAGTACTGGATTACAGACATAAGCCACCACACCCAGCCTACCCCTTGTCCTCTTGTCTATTTTTCGATGATTTAAATTTAAGCAGGAAAGCCTGGGTTTCTTTTTTTTTTCTTTTCTTTTTTTCTTCTTTTTTTTTTTTGAGACAGAGTCTCAGTCACCCAGGCTGGAGTGCTGTGGTGCCATCAAAGTTCACTGCAGCCTTGACTTCAAGCAGTCCTCCCACCTCAGCCTCCTGAGTAACTGGGATCACAGGCATGCATCACTATGCCCAGCTAATTTTTTTTCTAGTCATGGTCTAACTATGTCGCTCAGCCTGGTCTAGAACTCCTGACCTCAAGTAACCCTCCTGCCTTTGCCTCCCAAAGTGTGGGATTACAGGTGTGAGTCACCATACTTTGCCTTTTTTTTTTTTTTTTTTTGACACGGAATCTGGCTCTGTCACCCAGGCTGGAGTGCAGTGGCACGATCTTGGCTCACTGCAACCTCCACCTCCCATGTTCAAGTGACTCCCCTGTCTCAGCCTTCTAAATAGCTGGAATTATAGGCGCACACCATCATGCCGGGCTAATTTTTCATTTTTAGTAGGACGAGGTTTCACCATGTTGGCCAGGCTGGTCTCAAATTCTTGACCTCAAGTGATCTGCCCACCTCTGCCTCCCAAAATGCTGGGATTACAGATGTGAGCCTCCGTGCCTGGACCTTCTTTCTTTTTTTAAGAGACGAGGTCTCTGTCACCCAGGCTGGAGTGCAGTGGTGCAAACGTGGCTCAAACTCCTGGGCTTGAGCAATGCTCCCACCTTAGTTTCCTGAGTAGCTGGGACTACAGGCACATGCCACTGTGCCAGGCTAATATTTTTTGGAAATGAGGACTCCCTCTGTTGCCCAGGCCAGTCTCAACTCCTGGCCTTAAGCAATTCTGTTGCCTTAGCCTCAGAAAGTGATTTATTCCTAAAACTCCAACAGCCTCTTTCGCCACCAGCCCCAGACTGCTGCACCCCTGCTGCACCTTCCCATCTCCTGCAGATGAGTGGAATAACGGGCCACCTCTGTTGTAGTGAGAGTTCAGGTGCCCATGCGATCTCCAGACCTTTCCTCCCCGACTCCCCAGTCCCTTCTGAAGGCAGAAACCACAGGGAGAACAGAGAATGCCAGAAGTTGAGCTCATTCCCTCCATGGCATCAATACCTGACACTTGGTCCTATACTTGGGAAGGAGGGCAAGAACAAGAGGTTCTTGAGAATGACAAGGTGAAGCAGCAGGCAGAGAGAGGCCTGAGAGCTACACTGGCAAGCTTACACACCCCAGAGATATTAGGACAAGTTTCTTCCTTCATGATATCAGGCCCACCTGTCTCCCCTGCTCAGAAAACATCAGGTCCAGGACACGGC
>NW_022437989.1:0-20533 GCF_009761245.1 Sapajus apella | reverse complement strand
AGTGTTCCAGATGTCACATATGAGGAAGCAAGCACTCTCCAGCCCAGGATCTGACAGCACCCACATCTTTGAGGACAGAGGGCGTAGGGAAGCCGTAACAACTCTGGCACACCTGCCACCAGGTGTGTTATGAGGTCATGAGGGCAGACACTTAGGTGCTACTCCTCCTCTTCTCCTGGTTACTCAAGAAAGTTACTCAATATTTCCATACCTGAGTTTCCTCATCTTCAAAAGGGAGGTTATATCCTCTAAGCCGTGGTATCCACCAAGAGGCTGGGACATAATTCTTAGAAATACACACACCTTTTTTTTCTAGTTTGGGCTGTTCTTAAAGGTATGTGTCACACGTAAGTCAGCAGGCTTCTGGGCCCACAAGCAGGTCAGCAGTCTCTGACACATTCTCCTTCAGCTCTTCTGACAGGTAGATCTTTCATTTTTACAGCTTTATGGAAGGATATTTCACAGACCATAAAATTCACCCATTGAAAGGGTAAAGTTCAATGGTTTTTATTACTGACACAGGCAGATCTTGACCAGCACAGAGAGAAAGATAAAAAACAAATTAGCTCCTTTCTCTAGTGGCCTGCATCCTCTGTTCCTTGCCATCTCTTAATCTTTCCCTCAATAATTTTTTCCTGGGCATCCCCTCTAACCCACAGCCACTTTCAGACCTCTTACAGTACCCTCTGGTGGCTGGCAGGCCTGGGAGGGAGAGAGCCACCAGCTAGTGCAGCAGTTAGCTCACCATGCAAGAACCCACACTCCCCCCAGTGGAATAAGCTCTATGTGCAGAGAACAGAGTTTATGAAAACCAAAGAAACAAGGTTAAAAATGAAGTAAAAGAAATAAAAGTGTGGCTGGGAATGGTGGCTCACACATGGAATTCCAGCACTTTGGGAGGCTGAGGTGGATGGATCACGAGGTCAAGAGATCGAGACCATCTTGACCAACATGGTGAAACCCCATCTCTACTAAAAACACAAAAATTAGCCAAGCGTGGTGGCACACGCCTGTAGTCCGAGCTACTCGGGAGGCTGAGGCAGGAGAATTGCTTGAACCCGGGAGGCGGAGGATGCAGTGAGCCAAGATCAGGCCACTGCACTCCAGCCTGGCAACAAGAGCAAAACTCTGCTTCAAAAAAAAAAGAAAAAGAAAGAAAGAAAAGTGTTCTTGTGAACTTTGGAAGCACAGTAAATAAGTTCAGAGTTTATAAGGAAAAGCTGAATTTTTTAAAAAGAGCTTTATTGCATAATCTTTATCCTTATTCTCACAAGCAGTCAAAAATCCCACAAACAACCACACAAACCTATCGAATAGTAAAGAAGGACTTGGGGACAAGAAATGAATTCATATGTGTGATGGACAATGATTTAATAATGCCTAATCTGGTTCTACTTTTTTCATCTTGATTTCTACTTTTGATTGTTTCCTATCATAAGAAATATTTTCAAGATACATTTTCTGTTTCTCAGTGATTTTTCATTAGTCATATTTTCTAATCCTGCCTTCACTTTGGTGTCTTCTCTGGATTTTGGTAGTAAAAATGATTGACATATTTTGAAATAAATTTTAAAGAGATAAAAAGAAAATTTTTTGCCTGAAAAATTACCCTAGTGTAATTTACTCAAGCTACTAGTGTAAATTACAGAAATTAAAAAAAAGTCTAGATAATATAATTATGAGATAGAAATTTTACAATTAGTACATTTAAAATTATTAAAGACCCAAAGAAACAAAAGTCCCAGGAAACAAAAGGTAAATACAAAGCACAGAAAAACATGATAGTAAGGCAGGTGAATCACCTGAGGTCAGGAGTTCAAGACCAGCCTGGCCAACATGGCGAAACCCCATCTCTACTAAAAATACAAAAATTAGCTAGGCCTGGTGGTACATGCCTGTAATCTCAGCTACTTGGGAGGCTGAGGCAGGAAAATCGCTCGAACCCAGGAGGCGGAGGTTGCAGTGAGCTGAGATTGTACCACTGCACTCCAGCCTGGGTGACGAAGTGAGACTCTGTCTTGAAAAAAGAAAAGAAAGAAAAACATGATAGAAATGTATCCAAATAAATACTAAATCATAAATATAAATAAATAAAATGTGTCCATTTACCTGGATGAAATTTAGACCATGTAAAAAAAAAGTAAGCCCCAGGAAATCCATAGAGACACATGCAGATACAGAGATGTTACCAGAAAAAGAGGCAAAATAAATATACTGGAAGAATTTAGATTCTGAGACTGGAGGATTAGATAATTCAGACTAACTCTCCCTCTGAATGCAACTGGAAAAAATATAAAAGATATTTTCTTGAAGGTATTATAGAACCAATAAGACAGTAAAGAATGGCCAAGCCAACGTCTGGAAGAATGGAGCTCTCAGAAGGCGAGCCATGTATGTGGGGCCATCTTCCGCCTGGGGGCTCCTCTGATTCTGGAGAGCACTGCTGAGCAACATGGACTCCATCCAGGGCTGAAGGGACATAAATTGGAGTCCAAGGCCCCCCAAATCCAGGGAGCCTGGTTAATCTGGGTTGGGATCCTGAAGGGGTACTCTTTATAAGTAAAGACCAACCAGAAGTCAGCAGGCCCTCACAGGCACTGCAGCTTAATTCAGAATCATCTCAGTCCTTGAAATCGGACTGACGTTAACCCAGATTGCTACTGTTGCCAAGTGCCCAGCAGAAACAAATACAAACCCATCCTGGAAGAGAAGTATGTATCATCCTAGACCTCAATTTATTTTTATATCTTTTCAGTCTTTAGAAAACTCAATCAAAAATAGCCACGCATATGAACAGGCAAGATTATATGGGAAAAAAAAAAACAACAACACTACTAGACACCACAAGCAACAGAAACATACCCACAATTGCTCTAAATTTAGAGTAAAAGAAAAAGTTTAAAATAACTATGTTTTACTATGTTCAACAAGATAAAAGACAAGATTGTTTTGGCAGAGAACTTTAAACCAAAAGATGAACCAATAAACACGCAAAGAGGCTCAATCTCATTAGTAGTTAGAAAAATGCATATTAAAACTAAAATAAACTACCAATACATTCCAACTATGATGGCTAAAAATTGTTTTTAAGTGACAACAACAAGTGTTGCTAAATATACTGAGTAACACTAATTCTCATGAGCTGCTGTACAACTATAAATTGTTTAAGCCATTTTAGAGCTGTTTGGCAATATCCAATAAAACTGAACATATACCTAACCTATGATGCAGTGATTTTATGGTGAGGTTAGACATCCAACTGAAATTCATGCACATCTACACCAAGAGACATAGACAAGACAACTCCTACTTGCAAACTTTTTTTTTTTGAGACAGAGTCTCGAACTGTCGCCCAGGCTGTAGTGCAATGGCTCGATCTTGGCTCACTGCAATCTCCGCCTCTTGGGTTCAAGCAATTCTCCTGCCGCAGCCTCCCGAGTAGCTGGGACTACAGGAGTGCACCACCACGCCAGCTAATTGTTTTTGTATTTTTAGTAGAGATAGGGTTTCACCATGTTGGTCAGAATGGTCTCAATCTCCTGACCTCGTGATCTGCCCTCCTCGGCCTCCCAAAGTGCTGGGATTACAGGTGTGTGCCACCGCGCCCGGCCCCTACTTGCAAACTTTAATTACTAGAAGGAAAAACAGATCATCTTACTCTCATGGTAGTAAAGTTAAAACACATACTTGTCTCAGTAAACTAATTGATCAAGAAGAGAAAGCTGAATAACAATCAATAAACCCAGTCTAAAGGAAATATGTAGATCCAATTAGAGAACTCATTATTTTCAACTTGAGTCATTAAAGAAAAAGAAAAAAGGCAAATTTCAACAATGATCAAAGAATCATTATCATACAATTGACGTTATTTTACCCCAATAAAATCAGAAATCAAGGGCAAAAAAAAATAATTTGTGCCCCTCTTGGAAATTTATGGACATGGTTTTAAAAAATCATAGGTCAGAGATGAAACCATAAAAGATATTAGGAAATATTTACAACTATAATGACAATGAAGGCACTAACTATTGAAACGTAAGTGATTCAGCTAAATCACTACATAGAGAGAAATGAAGAGTTTAATGTGTATATTAGAAAAGAATAAAACCTGAAAACCAATAATTTAAATGTATGACTCAGGCTGAGTGCTGTGGCTCAGGCCTGTAATCCCAGCACTTTGGGAAGCCGGGAGGGTGGATGACATGAGGTCAGGAGCTCGAGACCAGCCTGGTCAACATGGCGAAACCCCATCTCTACTAAAAACACAAAAGTTAGCTGGGTGTGGTGGTGTACGTCCATAATCTTGGCTACTCGGAGGCTAAGGCAAAAGACTCTGGGAGGCGGAGGATGCAATGAGATGAGATGGAGCCACCATACTCCAGCCTGAGTGACAGAGCGAAACTCTGTCTCCAAAAAATAAAAATAAAAAATAAATAAGTAAATGCATAACTCAAGTAGTCAGAAAAAGAACAAGAGCATAAGAAAACAGGAGCAGAAATTAATAAAACTTTTTAAAAAATCCAAATTTTTAAAATAGCAAAACTGAAAGCTGCCTTTTTGTAAAGACTATAGAAAAAGAAAGACGGTATAAGTAGGATTGAAAAACTGATGACAAGTACAGATACAGCTGACATTTTTGAAAAAGAATGCTATGAACAACTTTATGCAATACAATTGAAAATCTAGGGAAAAGTTAAGAAAATACGTAACATTAAAATTGAGTCAATAAGAAATGTAAAACTTGAATAAACCTACTAAAGATATTAATCCGGTAGTTAAGACTCTATCCCCTCAAAGTAAACTAAAAATAAACAAATAAAACCCTGGACACCTGCCCTAGATGGTATTAACGACAAATCATATCAAACATTCAAAATGCAGATAATCTCTATTTACACAGACTATTCCAGAGGACAGAAAAAGACATTATTCCCAACTCGTATAATGAAGTTAGGAAAACCCAAAAACCAAGCCAAACAAGTACAGTATGAACATCTCACTTACTAATACAGACTTTAAAAGCCTAAATAAAATGTCAGAAAATCCAATTTTACAAAATCTTAAGCAACAACATTGTTAAGTACAAGTTATCCAAGTAACACAAAGCAATATCATACTAGAAAGTACTTTAGTATGATTATTTAATTCACCACATAGACCAAAGGAGAAAAGCTGCATTATCAGCTCAACAGGTACAGGAATATCATTCTCCAAAATTCAACACTCATCCCTGATACAAACACCTAGCAAACCAAGACCAACAGAGGATTTCTCTAACCTGATAAAGACTATCTACAAAAACATACAGCAAATATCATACTTACTGATGAGACATTAGAAGCAGTCCCTTTAAAATCTGGACTAAGATAAGGGTGCCCACTATCAATCACAGCCTCCATTCAATACTGTGCTGAAGTGCCTGACATGGAAGTAAGACAAAAAGGACTGGCATAAGGATTGGAAAAGACGATGCAAGTCTGTCACAATGTGCAGAGAATAGGAAAGTCTACACAGAATAACTAAGAAAATCTATAAATTATTAGAATTAAAATGAAAGGTTCCGGGTTATAACCTGAAAATGCAATAGTCAATTATATGTCTAGACATGAGCATGGAAATAAAAATAAACAGTTGACTCTTGAACAACGTAAGGGTTAGAAGTGCTGAACCTCATGTAGTCAAAAACCCATCTATAACTTCTGACTCCCCCCAAAACTTAACTACTAATAGCCTACAGTTGACCAGAAGGCTTACCAATAACATAAACAGTTGATTAACACATATTTTGTATGTTATATGTATATACTGTATTCTTACGATAAACTAGAGGAAAGAAAATGTTAAAACATCGTATAGAAGGGAAAATATAGTTACTGTTCATTAAGTGGAAGTAGATCATCATAAAGGTCTTTATTCTTATTGACTTCACATTGAGTAGGCTGTAGAGGAGGAGGAAGAGGAAGGGTTGGTTTTGCTGTCTCAGGGGTGGCAGAGGCAGAAGAAAATCTGCATACAAGGGGAGCCACACTTTTCAAACCCATATTGTTCAAGGGTCAGCTGTAAGTTATTTACAACACTAAAAAACCATTTGACAAATCTAACTAGTCACACAAGATAAAATTTTATTGAAAGTAATTTTAGAAGAATAGAGAAATGTACTGGATTCACATATAACAAGAGTCCAAATTATATGGTTATTAATTCTCCCCATTCTAATTCTATATATTCAATGTAATTCCAAACTCCTGCTAGGGTTTTCTGTGTGGGATCTGACAGACTGGTAACTATAAAATGCATAAAGAAGACCAAAGAGCCAAGTACAAACAAGGCAACTTTCAACAACCAGCAAAAGGTGGGAAAGTACTTGCCCCACTGTTAGAGGAAAGGGGTTCCGATCCAGACCCCAAGAGAGGGTTCATGGATCTCAAACAAGAAAGAATTCAGGGCAAGTCCATAAAGTGACAGCAAGCTTATTAGGAAAGCACAGGAATAAAAGAATGGTACTCCATAGATAGGGCAGCCCCAAGGGCTGCTGGTTGCTCATTTTTATGGTTATTTCTTGATGATATGCTAAACAAGGGGTGGATTATTCATGCTTCCTTTTTTAGACCATATAGGGTAACTTCCTGACGTTGCTATGGCATCTGTAAACTGTCATGGTGCTGGTGGGAGTGTAGCAGTGAGGACAACCAGAGGTCACTCCTGTGGCCATCTTGGTTTTGGTGGGATTTAGTGGCTTCTTTACTGCAACCTGTTTTATCAGCAAGGTCTTTATGACCTGTATCATGTGCTGTCCTCCTATTTTATCCTGTGACTTAGAATGGCTTAACCATCTGTGAATGCAGCGCAGTAGGTCTCAGCCTCATTTTGCCCAGCCCTTATTCAAGATGGAGTTGCTGTGGTTCACATGCCTCTGACACTACCAACTTTCAAGATTTGTTACAGTTATAGTAACTAAGACAGTGTGGTTTCTACACAGGGATAGGTAAACAGACCAAGGGAAAGTTAGAGAGAAACAAAGCCACACATATATGGAAACCTGGCATTTGATAGACATGGTATTACAGATTATGGAAACGATGAAACACTCAATATATAGTGCTGGCAATCCATATGGAAAATAACAAAGCAATCTTTACTTCTGCCACACTCAAAAACTAAATTTCAAAATACAAGACTCAAATGTAAAAAGCAAACTTCTAAACTTTTAAAAAAAAAATACATGGTAGAACATCTTTATGACCTAGAGAAAAAAGAAAAAGCGTTTTTTTTTTTTTTTTAAACAAGCCTTTAAAAGAAAATAAATCATAAAAGACTCATAAATATGATAGCTGCAGTGGCTCAGGCCTGTTGTCCTGGTGCATAAGGAGGCAAGGCTAGGTGTTTGAGGCCAGCCTGGGCAACACAGAAATCTCTCATCCATATAACCAAAAAAAAAAAAAAAAAAAAAAAAAAAAGTGGCTGGGCATGGTGGCTTACGCCTGTAATCCCAGCACTTTGGGAGGCCAAGGCAGGCAGATTACAAGGTCAGGAGATTGAGACCATCCTGGCCAACATGGTGAAACCCATCTCTACTAAAATACAAAAAATTAGCCAGGTGTGGTGATTCGCACCTGTAGTCCCAGCTATTTGGGAGGCTGAGGCAGGGGAATCCTTGAACTCGGAAGGCAGAGATTGCAGTGAGCCAAGATAGCGCCACTGCACTCCAGCCTGGCAACAGAGCAAGACTCTGCCTTTAAAAAAAAAAAAAAAAAGACTAATAAATATTTATAAATATGACTACATTAAAATTAAGACCAAGAAGCAGAAAGTGAAAGATAAAACTACTGACAAGAAGACATTTTCAATGTTTATTACCATCAAAGGATTAATAATAGAATATACAAACTGTATGAATTTTGTAAAGATATCAAAATATACATTTGAAATAATTAAAATGTTAAGATTAAAAAGAAACAAATGTAAAAATATAAAAATCATTTAAAATCCCTCATGCATTGCAGGCACACATCTTTGTCAATGTTTTGGATTTTTTTCTACACTTTGTTTCTATTAATAAATACATACGCATATATGCACAACAAGCTAGGTCCAAAGTGAGGGTGGCTTATTCAAGTGATGACATCCATCAGTCAACAGATGATGCAAGCTAACGCTTAGGAAAAAGGTGAGGTCTGGGGATGTTGACTTGGTAGGTCACTCTTAGAGCAATAAAAGTTAAGACTCAGTCTTGGAGGAAGAGATTGCAGGAAGAAAATAAAAGTGAGGACACAACATTAGAATAAGGAGCAGAATAACATGTTGGGGAAAATAACTTGAAAAAGGGCACAATCAGATAGGTAGGAGGAGAATCAGGATATTGTGGAAGAATGTCAAGAATCAGGATATTGTGGAAGAATGTCAAGAAGATTTAATCAACTGTCACTCCTGCAAAGAGGTTAAGGAGGATGAATGCTAAGAAAAGGCCAACATATTTAGCAATGGTAGGGCTGGGGTGAAAATGTCTGATTACGGAAATGCATGGAAAACAGACTGAAGATATAGAGATATGTGCATATTTACACCATACAGCCAACAAATCTAGCCAGAAAGAAAGGGCAAATCAAGTGTTTTTCAAGGTAGTAGAGATCTGTTTTCTGTCTATCTTCTCTGGGTGAGAAGTCCAGTATGCTGAAAGACTGAAGATGCTGGGAAGAGAGAAGTAAACAGAAACACAAAGGCCTGAAAGCAGAGGGAGAGGATGGACTTTAAAAGAGTTCTGGATCATGACTTGTCATCTGACACAGGAGAAAAGAACTGGGTCACAACAGACATGGTTCAAGCTGATGAGGAGAGGAGAAGCCTCTGGCTAGGTAAACTGAGTAATTTTAGTACCAAGGTGCATCATGGGACAAAACTCAACTTAAATCAAGAAGCATCCACACGAAACTATATCTGAGGGCTTACAAGAGACAGAAAAAAAAATCTCTCATTATGTCTTTGCTTCAACTCACCCATGACATGAGGACCAAGGCTGGTATTTGGGTGAAGCTTCAAAACAATTGAAACTCTGGGGAATGTTTAAAACTAGTTAAACACGGACACAAATGACTGAGAAACTGGTTTCCTTAAAATAAGCAAAATATTCATTTATTTTAATATTATTTTTTGATAACACAAGTATTCATCTGTAGTAGGCAGTCAATAAATATTGGTGCATGCTACATGTACTGAATGTTTCCATGCTACGTGGTCAATTGCATAATTACTAGTTGGAGGTACAGCATTAAGAGCAAAACAATTCAAGGAGAAACACCCAACCCATGTTTTCCTACACATCTGTGATTCAACAAGGAATATACTGATTCACAGTATTCGCATTAAGTTTACATTGAGGTTGCTGTTTTGTAACTAAGAAGTAGGGCTGGGTTGTCACTGTGATCTTTCCAATCCCTTCCATATGCAAACCCTCACTTCCCTTCTCAGCCCCACTTTGAATGACACCAACTTAAAACACTAATGTACACACATCCTCTGTCATAAAGCCAACAAACCAGAGAAACAAGAATGCTTATTGACCTCCTTCCTTAACCACTTCTTAAAAAGGGATCTAAAATTTATGAGTGATAAAATTCTAAAAAGAGCACTCACCTTCTATGTATATACATAACTAAAGCCTACAACTGAAATATTTGGAACTTCTAAAGTAGTTTTCAACTTCAAACAAATACAAACTTATATTAGAGACAAAAGCCAATTAGCTTTGTTATGAGTAGTGTGAAGAGTTGATGTGATTTGAGGAAGCAAAGTTTGCAAAGATTTTCATTTGACTGCATATTTACAAAATGTTTAACAATCTCAGCTCCTGAAATAGTTGTGATCTTCATGTAGTTTAAAATAAATTAGTAAGTTAAATGTGGAAGTCTTTTTTTTTTTTTTTTTTTTGAGACAGAGTCTCACTCTGTCACCCAGGCTAGAGTGCAGTGGCATGATCTTGGCTCACTGCAATCTCCACTTTCTGGGTTCAAATGATTCTCTTGCCTCAGCCTCCCAAGTAGCTGGGACTACACATATGGGACTGCCATTAGCTGGGACTGCCACCATGCCCAGCTAATTTTTGTATTTTTGGTTGAGACAGGGTTTCACCATATTGTCCAGGCTGGTCTCAAACTCCTGACTTTGTGATCAGCCTGCCTCAGCCTCCCAAAGTGCTGGGATTACAGGTGTGAGCCACTACCATACCCATCCTGGAAGTCTTTAAGGTAAGAACAAAGCAAGGCCATCAGAGAGAAACTGAGAATTATTTCTCTCTGAAATATCTAGAGAGTGACTGTCAGAAATCAAGTCACAAAGAAATTACTGTACTCACATTATTCCACATTCCACAAATATGTTTTCTCTTGCTCACATGAACTCTTTTCTGGTTGTTTTCACACTCACCAGCAACACCTGTAGCTCTCCTAGGTCATTTGAACATTTAGCATTCAACTTTTTAATCAGTTCAAACCGCCTCCACAGAACATCTTTTTCTTCTTTCAAGCGTTTCTTATTCTCAAACTTTTCCTTGAATTTCAACCAAATTTAAATTCCTTACATTTACCTTCTAAATTTTATATTCACCTCTTCTGTTCCAATAAAAAATAGCAACTCTCTAAGCCTTTGTCTTGTAGTAATTATTGTCAGGCATTTTCTTAAAATTGTTGTATCTCCCTTGAGGTGCTGGTAGCTTTAGAAATGTCACCAGAGCAGTACAAAACTAGCCATGACTAGGACAGTCAGGAATTGCTGAAGACTCTAATGCCTGCATACCACCTATGGTCATCACAAAGGATTTCAACGTTCCTGGCTTTCCCAGTCCTCAAACGAACCTGATCTCTGCTCTATTCCTACAGCACAATCCCAAAACCATACATGGTCTTTCTCGCCACAGTTCCCCTGCCAACCTTTTCAATGCTCACATCTAATGCTTAGGCCAAAGCTCTTGTGTTGCTCAAGAGGTCCCCTCCACCCCAGTCCCTGTTGACTTCACCTCCTTGCATCATCAATCTGGTTCCCTGAGCCATCACTTCAATCACCCTCTCAGGTTTAATCACAGCTATTTCCTTCTTTTGCCTTTCTCCACATATACCCTTCAAAACCGGCAATGCCAGCTCTCCACTGCCACCCCCAGGCAGATGTGCTTTGCTGGAGACAGTGACACCAGATTGGTCCTGGTACAGTCCTCAGCATGTTCCTAGCCAGTGTTCTCTCTCCTTCTGCTGCTCCTCAGCAGCAATCCTACATCATCACCTCCCTGTAGCATCCCCACCTTCTCCCTCTTCCTCAACTGGCAATCTCAATGCCACTCAGGGAATGAAACTACCTCCCAATCCCAAATTTGTCTCTATATGAGTTCCCTCCTCCTCGCTGGGTGTTCTCCCCACTCCTATGCACTAGACTCCATCCATCTGTCTCTTCCCTACAGCACCAGGGCCCTCCATTCTCCTTTTCCCTCTGGTATCTTCAAAGGTTCTCCATAGGCATCTAAAGATACTCAATACTCTCTCACTTAGAGAAAAAAATGACACATGTTAAAAATTAAACACTTCCGCCGGGCGCGGTGGCTCACGCCTGTAATCCCAGCACTTTGGGAGGCCGAGGCGGGTGGATCACGAGGTCAAGAGATCGAGACCAACTTGGTCAACATGGTGAAACGCCATCTCTATTAAAAATACAAAAAAATCAGCTGGGCATGGTGGCGCGTGCCTGTAATCCCAGCTACTCAGGAGGCTGAGGCAGGAGAATTGCCTGAACCCAGGGGGCGGAGATTGCAGTGAGCCGAGACCGCGCCATTGCACTCCAGCCTGGGTAACAAGAGTGAAACTCCGTCTCAAAAAAAAAAAAAAAATTAAACACTTCTATAGAGAACATTAACATGCCACTAAATACTGAACAGAGTAGTCCACTCAGTCTTCATCATCTATCTGCCCTATGTTGTCAGCACCTGTCAGTGGCTGCCTTCCCATCCAGCCTGTTGCAGACATTGCGCTCATTCCTTGTTGCTTCAGCCCTAGCACCTTCCTAAGCCACCCTGACTAAGCCTTCAGGCCTCCTGTGTCAGGATCTAGAGGGCCACCTGCTGGCTCTCCAAACTCAGGCTTTGTTTCCCACATCTGCAGCTCTGATTGCTCGACTCCTGGCTTAGTTTCAGATTAGTACTCCGGGTACTGCAGTCTGACTAGACCCCAGCTTACCACACTCATCCCCAGTGTCCTGCAAAAGACTAGCTCCTTTTCCCTGGGAATGCTAACCTTACCTCAATCTTACAAATTATTAGGGGTCCCTGTGCTCCCAAATTCATGTCACTACCACTAACTAGTGGAATAAAAGTACTGTTATTGCTTACAGACTACTCTACTGGGTTGACAAGATTCACTTTGGGTTTATCAAGTTTCCTTAGAAAATGCACTCAGAATGCTGGCAGCCCAGTGGAGTCCAGCTACACAGCTCATCACTTTTACCCTGGGATCCCTTGTTTCCAGTTTCCTTTCATTTCCCTCTCCAACCAATTTCCCATCATACCTATGGGCAAACACCCATGTTATAACAAACAATTCATAACTACTTATTATAAGTTATGGTAAGTGTTATAACCTAACATTTATAAGTATTACGACATTTATAAGTTCTGAAATTTATACAACTCTTTCAGTGGTTAGCAAACCATACTACTATTATAGACTATTATATTTCATAACTACATATTATATATAACATGAGTACTATATGATTTATGCTTAGAGAAGATCTCTGTTTAAGAGTCCCATCTATGGTATTTGTAAAACTATTAAATCCAGCAAATTTAAATAAATAAATAAAGACTAACATCAGATAGTAACATACTAGAAAACCAAATCTTGAACAAAAAGTTGGGGATCCCCAGGCTTACAAATGTATTGGTTTTTATTGGGTAAATTCTTAGCTTTCTCATTTTACATCATTCAAACAAAGAAACTGAAAATTATATTTTAAAATAAAAACCATAATCTAAAACTAATCTGAGAAAAGACTGAGAAAAAGTACCAGTAAATTTATGTACTGCCTCTTCTGAAATGAAAACTAAGAGGAAAAACGGATACTAAAAAAGCAACTTGCTCTAAAGTAACTTCATTAATGCACCACACAGCAGTACCTAATAGCTTTAGAAAGCAGTTATAAAACACCCATTTGAACATCAGATGCCAAGGACAGAACAAGCATCCAACCTAAAGCAAACAACACGGACCCAGTCAAAGATACGCAATGACATGCAGAGTCGTACTTAACACAATCCTCATTTGGAGGATGAGTCAAGAAGGGCAGCACATGACACTCCAGGTTTTTCCTAAGTGACACCCCTGATAACTGAGGAGGCAGCTGGGCTGATCTTTTGTCCTGGTTCAAAATATACCTACATACGGAAAAGTACAAAGGCAAACATTTCGCATCCACTAGAAAATTAAGTTATCAGATGCTAAATCTAGGCTACATTAAAAAAAAAACACCATAAATTAAAATGTGGCCTGCCTCAAAACAAGAGCATGTCTTGTCAATCTTATTGTATCTCACTTAACATATTCAAGAGGAAAAGAAATTGAAGCATTTAAAATTAAGTAGTCCATCTTCAACATTCTTCTGTGAATACAGGGCCTGGAACATGCTTTTTCTACTTGGCATATAAAAAGAATCACATTTATGTGGAAGCCTAAGGTTAAAACAGGTTTTTAAAATGAAAACAGCAGTAACATGAATATACCGAATTATGAAAGTTCTGAAACACCAAAAAATTTTCATGCAAAAATTGTATGGGAAGGTCAGTGACTGCGTTACCTAAATAAAATGCAGTAAGTCAAAGTATATACTTAGAGCAAAAGGAAAAAGACAAAAACATTTTAAAAATTAATTTATGGTTTTAATTCTCTATAATAAATCTTTCAAAATTTAATACACAATAGAAAATGGAGAAACAGAGGTAATAAATGCTTACAACGATGGCTTATGTTATATTAAACATGAAAATGAATATCAAAACATGATTTTAAAGTGGTCAAAAACTTGTACAAATATACAGCTAGTTTTAAATAAAGGATTTTGACCAATATACTTTTAGAAAGTAAGCAAGAAGAAAAGCTTGACTTCTTTCTGACAGCACAGAAGTCCTTAAGAAAGGGAAGAAGCACTGTCATTTTCACTCCAGAGAACAAAACGGAGCACTATGTCACTCCACTACCATCCCCCATTTATCACAGTTCTTGGTATATAAATCACCTTCGAGTAAGCACAGGGTGGCTGAAATTCCCACTCTGCCCTAAGCAGCACCATTCAAAACATCAATCGCTTCCAGCAATTCAAACAACGAAAATAACTTTGAATTGGAAAGATTATCCCACTTTCATTTCCACATTAAAGTCCATCCGTCATAAATTTAAGTAGAGTTATGGTGGGCAATATGTAGCGAGAATGAAGTAAAGTGTTTTAACCACAAACAGGACGGCTTCGCCAAGCCTTCCTAACTGCACACTCTAGAAAGCCCTGCCCCCATGTGGCTGAAAAGCTTGCACAGCTGGCCAGCTTGCCCTGGGACAGAGGGAGAAGGTTCATCTCTAAAATGGTCATGCTAAATGCCCACTTCTGGCTGTTGGAAGATTTAGGGTACCATCTGCTAAGCAGAAAGGATACCTTTCTCCCAGGCTCAGTGTCTTGGACAATGTGAACACACAGCTAATAACTGCTGGAGTGTGGAGACAACAGCTTGTATCTGCATAATGCCTTATGTAAGGTTCCCTCCCACGGATGCAGCCAACACGGAAGACTCAAGTTCTGAAACGATGCTGAGGCTCAATTTAAATAACATCTTTCCTGTTCACTACTCTACTTTGCTGGTAATGCTTCATGACATATGCTCTTTTAGTTACTATTCCTAAATAACAGTGCCCTGTAGGTACTGAGGGCAAAGGACGCATCTTGGCACTGGGGGCTTTTGGTCTTCTCTCTCTGCCTGGTACACACTCTGCAGTCTGTGACCCTCCATTCCTACCCCCAGCTGCCTGCAGTCTCTCTGGGAATGCTTCAGTTCCTTCTGGTTCACAACCCAAACAAGAGCCTACACCTGTTCTACCCACCACTAGCCATTTTCCAAGCCTGTACTCTGTCCCCAACCCCTAGCGCAGGCTCTCAGTGCCTCTGAAGGTGAAAGCCGGCTGGAATGCTGGTGAGTCATAAGACAAGGCAAGGAAAAACACCGCGCAGCTATACACAATGTTGGAATGTCTGCATCCTCCAAAATTCATTTGTTGAAATCCTAACCCCAAAAATGATGGTATTAGGAGGTGGGGCCTTTGGGAGGCGATTAGGTCCTGAGGCTGGAGCCCTCATGAATGGGATCAGTGCCCTTACAAAAAAAGCCCAAGGGAGCTCGTTTGTCCTTTCACCATGTGAGGACACAATGAGATGATGTCTGTCTACAAGGAAGCAGGTCCTCACCAGACACCAAATCTAGGAGGCTCTGCTCTTGGTCATCCCAGACTACAGAACTGTAAGAAATAGTCTTCTGTTGTTTATAACATCCTAGCCCCCTAGTTTATGATATTACATTACAGCAGCCAAAAAGGATGAAGACACCACACATTTGAATACAAACTCTGGAAACAGAGCCATTGTCAAGCCTGTTAGTGACTCTCATTGTGAGACTTCCAGAAGAAGCAGGCCACAAGATATTCTGGGGAAGACTGTGTGGGGCTTGTGACAGCATCTAAGTCAGGTTCTGCGAAACGGGCCTTCCTGTAACCTACAAAGATGTAACTAAAGAGAACTTAACTATAACATTCATTTCCACACTTTCCATAGGAAAGAAAAGAGCAAATCACTGAGGAGACAAAGTGATGCCTTTCGTCTTGGTTTATCAAGCTTGCCAGAGCCAGCATATAGAGCGTGTGCCCATGTCACAGATGGCCCTCCCCCTCTGCACCAGGTACGCAGGCCTCACAAAACATTACAGCAATATGTGGGACTTACCGAAAAGAGAACATGTGCAGCAATAGAAAACAACACATTCTGAAATGTGCGTTTTTCATTCTAATAATGCTCAGCAGTCATATAATAACCAGGTAGGCTAAGCTGCTTTCATTTAGACTAGAGGGAACAGAATGGCATCTGTTTTAAGATAAATTCAACCCATTTTCTATCTATATTTGAAATTATATGTATGTGCACACAGAGAGATATGCTATGTATTTATTTATTTATATGTTGTTTATTTGTTCCATGACAAACATGGAGATCAAATTATTCCATTCATGGACTGAAAAGTAATGAAATCATCTAAGATCATCTCTGAAAAGCTGAAGCAGATCTATATTAGATAAAAAAGAATGATTTCCATATCACTGTATTTCATTCAACACACATGAAAACATTCTATCTTTATATTTCTGTATTTTCAACCTCCTCTGGCCTGCCTGCCACCCCACTGCCCTCTGCCTATGTCACCAATCACCTCCAAGTGGCCCCCACCCTCCCCGCTGCGCCAATGACCACCATGAGCACAGTATCCAAAGATGAGTCCACTGCATTGTACTGCTTTCATAAATGGGGATGGAGGGAGCTGTAACTGTCGAAAATACATGAGAACTGTCAAAAATTCATGCCATCAGCCCTGGAGATTTTGAAGCACTGATGGCTCTCTCTTCAGTGAGTGTATTAAAAAAATTACATTATCCCTCCTTTCAAGATTAGCAAAAATAAAAGATGAACTCTACTTCTGACTCCTCAAATGACCTCCTCTGACTGCTGGCAGACCCACGCTGCCTTTGCCCTCCCCACCTGTTGGAGGCCACACACGTCTCTGTGGATTGCTCCTCCTTTCCAGAAACTCCCCTGTTCTGCTTCTTCAACCTCTACCCAGGAGTTTCCTTTGCTGGCCCCTCTCCTTCTGACTGCCTATGCACTGGTGAGGTTCCCTGGCTCTGCCTTAGTCTTCTCTGTTCACAAAACCATCCTAGCAGTAAAATTTTTTTCCCCCAAATAAAATGGTCTGTGCTCCTCACCCTCCAGTAGAACAGATAAAAGCAGAGCTACCCTGGCTGGAAAGGGGCATGGGGGCTAGAGGCCACCCTCATGGGGCATCTCGAGAGAGCTCTAGGGTTGGGAACCACCGGCAGTTCCCTTCCACCAGCTGGCATGAGCTCCATCTCTGATCCCCACTTTGCTCCCTCAACACCTCCCCACTTTTTGACCAACAAAGTAATATGTGTCCTTCCAGATCCAGTTTCACAGCCACCTTTGTGATTCCTTATGTACAAAGCAGCTTTGAGCACTCAGCCATCCTCGAAGGCACTCTGTACCGCTTCCACCATTGTACATGTATCATGTGTCTGTTTACATTTTTGCCAGCTCCACTAGATTGTGACCATTTTAAAGGCAGACAAGATGATGACAATGGTCTGCGTGCATGTATGTGTTTGCATGTGATGGGACAGGGGAGTCCCAGCTGAACCTAAAGTGAGGCTCGAACTGTTCTGGTTGTGAGGCTGCTGTGTTGGTCTGCATGAAGAGGCTGTGGGGAGGGAAGCAACTGGAGAAATGGGGAGAAGAGGTGGCTGCAGTCTCCATCCCAGCCAACCAGAGCTTCGTCTAAGCCCTAGAGAGAGGGTCAAGCAAAATCCAGGAACTGCTTTCATGAGAGACCTCATGAAATACTTGTTAAAGCAGAATACTGTACACGTCATATTCTCTTCTTTGAAATAACATTTTCTCTACAGTATTCTTTTCATTAAGACCCACATTTCTAAAAAGCCTATATTTTCTACTCAGTTCTGACAAATAAAATTCTACCTAAAGTCAGAGTAATAAGTTCCCCAACTAGCAGCTGCTAATGAAAAGAAACTCTAAAGAGATGAGAGATGACGGCACAGGTCCACTGGAACAGAGACAAAATACTGAGCTGCAAAACCAATCCAGAAAGCCCATTCGGTGGAGATGAAGGCTGACACCACTCACAAGAATGGAGTGTTTTGCAACCTTTGTACTTAGAACCATTTTTTAAAACAAGAGTTCTTGCAAGGCTGTCTGGAAGAGTCCTTTGGAAGTATCTGGACATTTATAGTTTAATGAAGAAAGTATCCATTAAGGGCAAAAGTCTCCTACTAATTAGTTGTCACTTGGCAAACTGCTTTCAGACTGGCTTCTGGAACTCCCAAAGTTATAAAAATAGCTGGATTCCTTTTTCTGCAAAAAAGCCTCAGATCTCTCTGACTCCTCTCCATTTGGAAAATTACTAAGGGTGATAATTCTGGAAGACTCCTTTACCACAGCAGTGCATACCTCCACAGAGGGCTGGGGGCGGGCCAGAGCACGCTCTGATGTCCTGTGCAGTTTGCTGACATCTGGGTCAGCAACACAGGCCTGACGCTCACTGAACTTCGACTGGCAAGGGCAGGCCCAGGGGGACCTGCTAGGGAGGGGACTTGTTCATGAGCACCTATAAGAATCAACTCCCAAGTCATTTATCTTTTCTTCCTTTTTTTAAGTGAATACTATCTGTATTTTGGCTAATCAACCATCTTTAGCACCCATTATGGATAAAACAATAGGCTGCACACACACTGAGGATACAAGAAAGAACAAAACTACCCTGGCCTGTGCCCTGATGAAGTGTACTTTCTCATGGACACAGAGGAAAGAATAAGTAAAATAACTGCAATCCATGACAAAACACTGGTGAAACCAAGTAACTCTAGACGATCCCCATAAGGGACTGTATGTGAGAGAGACAGCAGGCAGTATCCTCTTTTGACATAAATGATGATGGAAAAGGTCTTCTTAAAAAAATGCATTTACGGCCGAGTGCAGTGGCTCATGCCCGTAATCCCAGCACTTTGGGAGGCCGAGGTGGAGAGATCACAAGGCCAGGAGTTTGAGACCAGCCTGGCCAATATGATGAAACCCCATCTCTACTAAAAGTACAAAAATTAGCCAGGCGTGGTGGCAGGCACCTGTAGACACAGTTACTCGGAAGGCTGAGGCAGGAGAATTGCTTGAACCTGGGAGGCGGAGGTTGCAGTGAGATGAGATCACGCCATTGCACTCCAGCCTGCGCGACAGAGTGAGACTCCATCTCAAAAAAAAGAAAAAAAAAATGAATTTACCGTCAAATCCATGAATTTAGCTAATCCTCCTTTCTGTAATTGTACAATTAGGGAAAATATAATGACTACTTTACAAGTTAGAGTTCTGGCTTCTTTTGATATTTATTTAAAACATAAAACTAAGTAACACTAAACAAAAACTCTCTACCTGGTAAGCTACTTAAAGGAAATATTTTGTATGTAAAAATTAGAAATTATTAGAAAACAAGTCCTTGACCTTTTAATATCACATTTTTGACCTAGTGAATACTGTGACCAACTGTTGTTGGGGGTAGGGGGGGCACCAAGGAATTTTTGACCCTATGTTTATAAATACAAATATGTGAATTGGAATTATATCAACACTGATAACATCTTATTGACAAAATACTTTAATTTCATAAGACAATCTAATCCCTTGTTCAGTTTTCTCTAATGTATATGAAATGGCTAATTTTTTCCTTCTTCAACTGATCTTTTTCTGCAATTATTTTCACTGAGATCAAGGCTTTTCTAGGTAAATTTTAAATCAATCAGATTTTACCTACATCAAATATTTACCAATTATAGCTTCAGTCATTATGAATTCTCTCTACTGGCTACTGCTTTTTGCTTATTTTATAAAGTCCAATATCTTGGATCAAAGTCTGAAGATTTTCAAGCTGTCATAAATATTTTATTCTTTTGTTGATCTGAATTCAAAAACAAATGTTACTGAATTAAGTATCAGCAAATATGGATTTTAATTTTATTTCTTCTGTCAGCTTTTCAACTGTATCAAGTTTGACTATGCCACTTAACCCAGTGTTTTGTTATTTACAAACAGGAACATTTCAACAACCTCAAAACATGAAAGACCAGGCCCACTGTAAGAACAGAAGGCCCAGTTCACATCTACTACTAATAACACCTCCACCACTACCTCCTCCTCTTCTACCTCCACCGCCACCACCCCTCCACCACCTCCACCACCACCACGTGTACCACCTCCACCACCTCCACCACCTCCACCTCTACCACCTCCACCTCCACCTCCACCACCTCCACCACCTCCACCACCTCCACCTCTACCACCTCCACCTCCACCTCCACCACCTCCACCTCCACCACCACCACCTCCACCTCCACCTCCACCACCTCCACCACCACCTCCTCCACCCCCTCTACCACCACCACCACCACCACCTCACCTCTACAACCACCACCTCCACTTCCACCACCACCACCTCCTCCTTCATCACCTCCTCTACCACCACTTCCACCTCCATTACTACTACTGCCACCACCTCCACCTCCACCACCATCACCACTACCACTTCTACCACCATAACCATTCCATCATCACCACCACCTCCTCTTTCATCACCCCCCCACCTCCACCATCACCCCCTCCACCACCACCTCCACCTCCA
>NW_022437988.1:0-20533 GCF_009761245.1 Sapajus apella | reverse complement strand
AGTGTTCCAGATGTCACATATGAGGAAGCAAGCACTCTCCAGCCCAGGATCTGACAGCACCCACATCTTTGAGGACAGAGGGCGTAGGGAAGCCGTAACAACTCTGGCACACCTGCCACCAGGTGTGTTATGAGGTCATGAGGGCAGACACTTAGGTGCTACTCCTCCTCTTCTCCTGGTTACTCAAGAAAGTTACTCAATATTTCCATACCTGAGTTTCCTCATCTTCAAAAGGGAGGTTATATCCTCTAAGCCGTGGTATCCACCAAGAGGCTGGGACATAATTCTTAGAAATACACACACCTTTTTTTTCTAGTTTGGGCTGTTCTTAAAGGTATGTGTCACACGTAAGTCAGCAGGCTTCTGGGCCCACAAGCAGGTCAGCAGTCTCTGACACATTCTCCTTCAGCTCTTCTGACAGGTAGATCTTTCATTTTTACAGCTTTATGGAAGGATATTTCACAGACCATAAAATTCACCCATTGAAAGGGTAAAGTTCAATGGTTTTTATTACTGACACAGGCAGATCTTGACCAGCACAGAGAGAAAGATAAAAAACAAATTAGCTCCTTTCTCTAGTGGCCTGCATCCTCTGTTCCTTGCCATCTCTTAATCTTTCCCTCAATAATTTTTTCCTGGGCATCCCCTCTAACCCACAGCCACTTTCAGACCTCTTACAGTACCCTCTGGTGGCTGGCAGGCCTGGGAGGGAGAGAGCCACCAGCTAGTGCAGCAGTTAGCTCACCATGCAAGAACCCACACTCCCCCCAGTGGAATAAGCTCTATGTGCAGAGAACAGAGTTTATGAAAACCAAAGAAAAAGGTTAAAAATGAAGTAAAAGAAATAAAAGTGTGGCTGGGAATGGTGGCTCACACATGGAATTCCAGCACTTTGGGAGGCTGAGGTGGATGGATCACGAGGTCAAGAGATCGAGACCATCTTGACCAACATGGTGAAACCCCATCTCTACTAAAAACACAAAAATTAGCCAAGCGTGGTGGCACACGCCTGTAGTCCGAGCTACTCGGGAGGCTGAGGCAGGAGAATTGCTTGAACCCGGGAGGCGGAGGATGCAGTGAGCCAAGATCAGGCCACTGCACTCCAGCCTGGCAACAAGAGCAAAACTCTGCTTCAAAAAAAAAGAAAAAGAAAGAAAGAAAAGTGTTCTTGTGAACTTTGGAAGCACAGTAAATAAGTTCAGAGTTTATAAGGAAAAGCTGAATTTTTTAAAAAGAGCTTTATTGCATAATCTTTATCCTTATTCTCACAAGCAGTCAAAAATCCCACAAACAACCACACAAACCTATCGAATAGTAAAGAAGGACTTGGGGACAAGAAATGAATTCATATGTGTGATGGACAATGATTTAATAATGCCTAATCTGGTTCTACTTTTTTCATCTTGATTTCTACTTTTGATTGTTTCCTATCATAAGAAATATTTTCAAGATACATTTTCTGTTTCTCAGTGATTTTTCATTAGTCATATTTTCTAATCCTGCCTTCACTTTGGTGTCTTCTCTGGATTTTGGTAGTAAAAATGATTGACATATTTTGAAATAAATTTTAAAGAGATAAAAAGAAAATTTTTTGCCTGAAAAATTACCCTAGTGTAATTTACTCAAGCTACTAGTGTAAATTACAGAAATTAAAAAAAAAATCTAGATAATATAATTATGAGATAGAAATTTTACAATTAGTACATTTAAAATTATTAAAGACCCAAAGAAACAAAAGTCCCAGGAAACAAAAGGTAAATACAAAGCACAGAAAAACATGATAGTAAGGCAGGTGAATCACCTGAGGTCAGGAGTTCAAGACCAGCCTGGCCAACATGGCGAAACCCCATCTCTACTAAAAATACAAAAATTAGCTAGGCCTGGTGGTACATGCCTGTAATCTCAGCTACTTGGGAGGCTGAGGCAGGAAAATCGCTCGAACCCAGGAGGCGGAGGTTGCAGTGAGCTGAGATTGTACCACTGCACTCCAGCCTGGGTGACGAAGTGAGACTCTGTCTTGAAAAAAGAAAAGAAAGAAAAACATGATAGAAATGTATCCAAATAAATACTAAATCATAAATATAAATAAATAAAATGTGTCCATTTACCTGGATGAAATTTAGACCATGTAAAAAGAAAGTAAGCCCCAGGAAATCCATAGAGACACATGCAGATACAGAGATGTTACCAGAAAAAGAGGAAAAATAAATATACTGGAAGAATTTAGATTCTGAGACTGGAGGATTAGATAATTCAGACTAACTCTCCCTCTGAATGAAACTGGAAAAAATATAAAAGATATTTTCTTGAAGGTATTATAGAACCAATAAGACAGTAAAGAATGGCCAAGCCAACGTCTGGAAGAATGGAGCTCTCAGAAGGTGAGCCATGTATGTGGGGCCATCTTCCGCCTGGGGGCTCCTCTGATTCTGGAGAGCACTGCTGAGCAACATGGACTCCATCCAGGGCTGAAGGGACATAAATTGGAGTCCAAGGCCCCCCAAATCCAGGGAGCCTGGTTAATCTGGGTTGGGATCCTGAAGGGGTACTCTTTATAAGTAAAGACCAACCAGAAGTCAGCAGGCCCTCACAGGCACTGCAGCTTAGTTCAGAATCATCTCAGTCCTTGAAATCGGACTGACGTTAACCCAGATTGCTACTGCTGCCAAGTGCCCAGCAGAAACAAATACAAACCCATCCTGGAAGAGAAGTATGTATCATCCTAGACCTCAATTTATTTTTATATCTTTTCAGTCTTTAGAAAACTCAATCAAAAATAGCCACGCATATGAACAGGCAAGATTATATGGGAAAAAAAAACAACAACAACACTACTAGACACCACAAGCAACAGAAACATACCCACAATTGCTCTAAATTTAGAGTAAAAGAAAAAGTTTAAAATAACTATGTTTTACTATGTTCAACAAGATAAAAGACAAGATTGTTTTGGCAGAGAACTTTAAACCAAAAGATGAACCAATAAACACGCAAAGAGGCTCAATCTCATTAGTAGTTAGAAAAATGCATATTAAAACTAAAATAAACTACCAATACATTCCAACTATGATGGCTAAAAATTGTTTTTAAGTGACAACAACAAGTGTTGCTAAATATACTGAGTAACACTAATTCTCATGAGCTGCTGTACAACTATAAATTGTTTAAGCCATTTTAGAGCTGTTTGGCAATATCCAATAAAACTGAACATATACCTAACCTATGATGCAGTGATTTTATGGTGAGGTTAGACATCCAACTGAAATTCATGCACATCTACACCAAGAGACATAGACAAGACAACTCCTACTTGCAAACTTTTTTTTTTTGAGACAGAGTCTCGAACTGTCGCCCAGGCTGTAGTGCAATGGCTCGATCTTGGCTCACTGCAATCTCCGCCTCTTGGGTTCAAGCAATTCTCCTGCCGCAGCCTCCCGAGTAGCTGGGACTACAGGAGTGCACCACCACGCCAGCTAATTGTTTTTGTATTTTTAGTAGAGATAGGGTTTCACCATGTTGGTCAGAATGGTCTCAATCTCCTGACCTCGTGATCTGCCCTCCTCGGCCTCCCAAAGTGCTGGGATTACAGGTGTGAGCCACCGCGCCCGGCCCCTACTTGCAAACTTTAATTACTAGAAGGAAAAACAGATCATCTTACTCTCATGGTAGTAAAGTTAAAACACATACTTGTCTCAGTAAACTAATTGATCAAGAAGAGAAAGCTGAATAACAATCAATAAACCCAGTCTAAAGGAAATATGTAGATCCAATTAGAGAACTCATTATTTTCAACTTGAGTCATTAAAGAAAAAGAAAAAAGGCAAATTTCAACAATGATCAAAGAATCATTATCATACAATTGACGTTATTTTACCCCAATAAAATCAGAAATCAAGGGCAAAAAAAAATAATTTGTGCCCCTCTTGGAAATTTATGGACATGGTTTTAAAAAATCATAGGTCAGAGATGAAACCATAAAAGATATTAGGAAATATTTACAACTATAATGACAATGAAGGCACTAACTATTGAAACGTAAGTGATTCAGCTAAATCACTACATAGAGAGAAATGAAGAGTTTAATGTGTATATTAGAAAAGAATAAAACCTGAAAACCAATAATTTAAATGTATGACTCAGGCTGAGTGCTGTGGCTCAGGCCTGTAATCCCAGCACTTTGGGAAGCCGGGAGGGTGGATGACATGAGGTCAGGAGCTCGAGACCAGCCTGGTCAACATGGCGAAACCCCATCTCTACTAAAAACACAAAAGTTAGCTGGGTGTGGTGGTGTACGTCCATAATCTTGGCTACTCGGAGGCTAAGGCAAAAGACTCCGGGAGGCGGAGGATGCAATGAGATGAGATGGAGCCACCATACTCCAGCCTGAGTGACAGAGCGAAACTCTGTCTCCAAAAAATAAAAATAAAAAATAAATAAGTAAATGCATAACTCAAGTAGTCAGAAAAAGAACAAGAGCATAAGAAAACAGGAGCAGAAATTAATAAAACTTTTTAAAAAATCCAAATTTTTAAAATAGCAAAACTGAAAGCTGCCTTTTTGTAAAGACTATAGAAAAAGAAAGACGGTATAAGTAGGATTGAAAAACTGATGACAAGTACAGATACAGCTGACATTTTTGAAAAAGAATGCTATGAACAACTTTATGCAATACAATTGAAAATCTAGGGAAAAGTTAAGAAAATACGTAACATTAAAATTGAGTCAATAAGAAATGTAAAACTTGAATAAACCTACTAAAGATATTAATCCGGTAGTTAAGACTCTATCCCCTCAAAGTAAACTAAAAATAAACAAATAAAACCCTGGACACCTGCCCTAGATGGTATTAACGACAAATCATATCAAACATTCAAAATGCAGATAATCTCTATTTACACAGACTATTCCAGAGGACAGAAAAAGACATTATTCCCAACTCGTATAATGAAGTTAGGAAAACCCAAAAACCAAGCCAAACAAGTACAGTATGAACATCTCACTTACTAATACAGACTTTAAAAGCCTAAATAAAATGTCAGAAAATCCAATTTTACAAAATCTTAAGCAACAACATTGTTAAGTACAAGTTATCCAAGTAACACAAAGCAATATCATACTAGAAAGTACTTTAGTATGATTATTTAATTCACCACATAGACCAAAGGAGAAAAGCTGCATTATCAGCTCAACAGGTACAGGAATATCATTCTCCAAAATTCAACACTCATCCCTGATACAAACACCTAGCAAACCAAGACCAACAGAGGATTTCTCTAACCTGATAAAGACTATCTACAAAAACATACAGCAAATATCATACTTACTGATGAGACATTAGAAGCAGTCCCTTTAAAATCTGGACTAAGATAAGGGTGCCCACTATCAATCACAGCCTCCATTCAATACTGTGCTGAAGTGCCTGACATGGAAGTAAGACAAAAAGGACTGGCATAAGGATTGGAAAAGACGATGCAAGTCTGTCACAATGTGCAGAGAATAGGAAAGTCTACACAGAATAACTAAGAAAATCTATAAATTATTAGAATTAAAATGAAAGGTTCCGGGTTATAACCTGAAAATGCAATAGTCAATTATATGTCTAGACATGAGCATGGAAATAAAAATAAACAGTTGACTCTTGAACAACGTAAGGGTTAGAAGTGCTGAACCTCATGTAGTCAAAAACCCATCTATAACTTCTGACTCCCCCCAAAACTTAACTACTAATAGCCTACAGTTGACCAGAAGGCTTACCAATAACATAAACAGTTGATTAACACATATTTTGTATGTTATATGTATATACTGTATTCTTACGATAAACTAGAGGAAAGAAAATGTTAAAACATCGTATAGAAGGGAAAATATAGTTACTGTTCATTAAGTGGAAGTAGATCATCATAAAGGTCTTTATTCTTATTGACTTCACATTGAGTAGGCTGTAGAGGAGGAGGAAGAGGAAGGGTTGGTTTTGCTGTCTCAGGGGTGGCAGAGGCAGAAGAAAATCTGCATACAAGGGGAGCCACACTTTTCAAACCCATATTGTTCAAGGGTCAGCTGTAAGTTATTTACAACACTAAAAAACCATTTGACAAATCTAACTAGTCACACAAGATAAAATTTTATTGAAAGTAATTTTAGAAGAATAGAGAAATGTACTGGATTCACATATAACAAGAGTCCAAATTATATGGTTATTAATTCTCCCCATTCTAATTCTATATATTCAATGTAATTCCAAACTCCTGCTAGGGTTTTCTGTGTGGGATCTGACAGACTGGTAACTATAAAATGCATAAAGAAGACCAAAGAGCCAAGTACAAACAAGGCAACTTTCAACAACCAGCAAAAGGTGGGAAAGTACTTGCCCCACTGTTAGAGGAAAGGGGTTCCGATCCAGACCCCAAGAGAGGGTTCATGGATCTCAAACAAGAAAGAATTCAGGGCAAGTCCATAAAGTGACAGCAAGCTTATTAGGAAAGCACAGGAATAAAAGAATGGTACTCCATAGATAGGGCAGCCCCAAGGGCTGCTGGTTGCTCATTTTTATGGTTATTTCTTGATGATATGCTAAACAAGGGGTGGATTATTCATGCTTCCTTTTTTAGACCATATAGGGTAACTTCCTGACGTTGCTATGGCATCTGTAAACTGTCATGGTGCTGGTGGGAGTGTAGCAGTGAGGACAACCAGAGGTCACTCCTGTGGCCATCTTGGTTTTGGTGGGATTTAGTGGCTTCTTTACTGCAACCTGTTTTATCAGCAAGGTCTTTATGACCTGTATCATGTGCTGTCCTCCTATTTTATCCTGTGACTTAGAATGGCTTAACCATCTGTGAATGCAGCGCAGTAGGTCTCAGCCTCATTTTGCCCAGCCCTTATTCAAGATGGAGTTGCTGTGGTTCACATGCCTCTGACACTACCAACTTTCAAGATTTGTTACAGTTATAGTAACTAAGACAGTGTGGTTTCTACACAGGGATAGGTAAACAGACCAAGGGAAAGTTAGAGAGAAACAAAGCCACACATATATGGAAACCTGGCATTTGATAGACATGGTATTACAGATTATGGAAACGATGAAACACTCAATATATAGTGCTGGCAATCCATATGGAAAATAACAAAGCAATCTTTACTTCTGCCACACTCAAAAACTAAATTTCAAAATACAAGACTCAAATGTAAAAAGCAAACTTCTAAACTTTTAAAAAAAAAATACATGGTAGAACATCTTTATGACCTAGAGAAAAAAGAAAAAGCGTTTTTTTTTTTTTTTTAAACAAGCCTTTAAAAGAAAATAAATCATAAAAGACTCATAAATATGATAGCTGCAGTGGCTCAGGCCTGTTGTCCTGGTGCATAAGGAGGCAAGGCTAGGTGTTTGAGGCCAGCCTGGGCAACACAGAAATCTCTCATCCATATAACCAAAAAAAAAAAAAAAAAAAAAAAAAAAAGTGGCTGGGCATGGTGGCTTACGCCTGTAATCCCAGCACTTTGGGAGGCCAAGGCAGGCAGATTACAAGGTCAGGAGATTGAGACCATCCTGGCCAACATGGTGAAACCCATCTCTACTAAAATACAAAAAATTAGCCAGGTGTGGTGATTCGCACCTGTAGTCCCAGCTATTTGGGAGGCTGAGGCAGGGGAATCCTTGAACTCGGAAGGCAGAGATTGCAGTGAGCCAAGATAGCGCCACTGCACTCCAGCCTGGCAACAGAGCAAGACTCTGCCTTTAAAAAAAAAAAAAAAAAGACTAATAAATATTTATAAATATGACTACATTAAAATTAAGACCAAGAAGCAGAAAGTGAAAGATAAAACTACTGACAAGAAGACATTTTCAATGTTTATTACCATCAAAGGATTAATAATAGAATATACAAACTGTATGAATTTTGTAAAGATATCAAAATATACATTTGAAATAATTAAAATGTTAAGATTAAAAAGAAACAAATGTAAAAATATAAAAATCATTTAAAATCCCTCATGCATTGCAGGCACACATCTTTGTCAATGTTTTGGATTTTTTTCTACACTTTGTTTCTATTAATAAATACATACGCATATATGCACAACAAGCTAGGTCCAAAGTGAGGGTGGCTTATTCAAGTGATGACATCCATCAGTCAACAGATGATGCAAGCTAACGCTTAGGAAAAAGGTGAGGTCTGGGGATGTTGACTTGGTAGGTCACTCTTAGAGCAATAAAAGTTAAGACTCAGTCTTGGAGGAAGAGATTGCAGGAAGAAAATAAAAGTGAGGACACAACATTAGAATAAGGAGCAGAATAACATGTTGGGGAAAATAACTTGAAAAAGGGCACAATCAGATAGGTAGGAGGAGAATCAGGATATTGTGGAAGAATGTCAAGAATCAGGATATTGTGGAAGAATGTCAAGAAGATTTAATCAACTGTCACTCCTGCAAAGAGGTTAAGGAGGATGAATGCTAAGAAAAGGCCAACATATTTAGCAATGGTAGGGCTGGGGTGAAAATGTCTGATTACGGAAATGCATGGAAAACAGACTGAAGATATAGAGATATGTGCATATTTACACCATACAGCCAACAAATCTAGCCAGAAAGAAAGGGCAAATCAAGTGTTTTTCAAGGTAGTAGAGATCTGTTTTCTGTCTATCTTCTCTGGGTGAGAAGTCCAGTATGCTGAAAGACTGAAGATGCTGGGAAGAGAGAAGTAAACAGAAACACAAAGGCCTGAAAGCAGAGGGAGAGGATGGACTTTAAAAGAGTTCTGGATCATGACTTGTCATCTGACACAGGAGAAAAGAACTGGGTCACAACAGACATGGTTCAAGCTGATGAGGAGAGGAGAAGCCTCTGGCTAGGTAAACTGAGTAATTTTAGTACCAAGGTGCATCATGGGACAAAACTCAACTTAAATCAAGAAGCATCCACACGAAACTATATCTGAGGGCTTACAAGAGACAGAAAAAAAAATCTCTCATTATGTCTTTGCTTCAACTCACCCATGACATGAGGACCAAGGCTGGTATTTGGGTGAAGCTTCAAAACAATTGAAACTCTGGGGAATGTTTAAAACTAGTTAAACACGGACACAAATGACTGAGAAACTGGTTTCCTTAAAATAAGCAAAATATTCATTTATTTTAATATTATTTTTTGATAACACAAGTATTCATCTGTAGTAGGCAGTCAATAAATATTGGTGCATGCTACATGTACTGAATGTTTCCATGCTACGTGGTCAATTGCATAATTACTAGTTGGAGGTACAGCATTAAGAGCAAAACAATTCAAGGAGAAACACCCAACCCATGTTTTCCTACACATCTGTGATTCAACAAGGAATATACTGATTCACAGTATTCGCATTAAGTTTACATTGAGGTTGCTGTTTTGTAACTAAGAAGTAGGGCTGGGTTGTCACTGTGATCTTTCCAATCCCTTCCATATGCAAACCCTCACTTCCCTTCTCAGCCCCACTTTGAATGACACCAACTTAAAACACTAATGTACACACATCCTCTGTCATAAAGCCAACAAACCAGAGAAACAAGAATGCTTATTGACCTCCTTCCTTAACCACTTCTTAAAAAGGGATCTAAAATTTATGAGTGATAAAATTCTAAAAAGAGCACTCACCTTCTATGTATATACATAACTAAAGCCTACAACTGAAATATTTGGAACTTCTAAAGTAGTTTTCAACTTCAAACAAATACAAACTTATATTAGAGACAAAAGCCAATTAGCTTTGTTATGAGTAGTGTGAAGAGTTGATGTGATTTGAGGAAGCAAAGTTTGCAAAGATTTTCATTTGACTGCATATTTACAAAATGTTTAACAATCTCAGCTCCTGAAATAGTTGTGATCTTCATGTAGTTTAAAATAAATTAGTAAGTTAAATGTGGAAGTCTTTTTTTTTTTTTTTTTTTTGAGACAGAGTCTCACTCTGTCACCCAGGCTAGAGTGCAGTGGCATGATCTTGGCTCACTGCAATCTCCACTTTCTGGGTTCAAATGATTCTCTTGCCTCAGCCTCCCAAGTAGCTGGGACTACACATATGGGACTGCCATTAGCTGGGACTGCCACCATGCCCAGCTAATTTTTGTATTTTTGGTTGAGACAGGGTTTCACCATATTGTCCAGGCTGGTCTCAAACTCCTGACTTTGTGATCAGCCTGCCTCAGCCTCCCAAAGTGCTGGGATTACAGGTGTGAGCCACTACCATACCCATCCTGGAAGTCTTTAAGGTAAGAACAAAGCAAGGCCATCAGAGAGAAACTGAGAATTATTTCTCTCTGAAATATCTAGAGAGTGACTGTCAGAAATCAAGTCACAAAGAAATTACTGTACTCACATTATTCCACATTCCACAAATATGTTTTCTCTTGCTCACATGAACTCTTTTCTGGTTGTTTTCACACTCACCAGCAACACCTGTAGCTCTCCTAGGTCATTTGAACATTTAGCATTCAACTTTTTAATCAGTTCAAACCGCCTCCACAGAACATCTTTTTCTTCTTTCAAGCGTTTCTTATTCTCAAACTTTTCCTTGAATTTCAACCAAATTTAAATTCCTTACATTTACCTTCTAAATTTTATATTCACCTCTTCTGTTCCAATAAAAAATAGCAACTCTCTAAGCCTTTGTCTTGTAGTAATTATTGTCAGGCATTTTCTTAAAATTGTTGTATCTCCCTTGAGGTGCTGGTAGCTTTAGAAATGTCACCAGAGCAGTACAAAACTAGCCATGACTAGGACAGTCAGGAATTGCTGAAGACTCTAATGCCTGCATACCACCTATGGTCATCACAAAGGATTTCAACGTTCCTGGCTTTCCCAGTCCTCAAACGAACCTGATCTCTGCTCTATTCCTACAGCACAATCCCAAAACCATACATGGTCTTTCTCGCCACAGTTCCCCTGCCAACCTTTTCAATGCTCACATCTAATGCTTAGGCCAAAGCTCTTGTGTTGCTCAAGAGGTCCCCTCCACCCCAGTCCCTGTTGACTTCACCTCCTTGCATCATCAATCTGGTTCCCTGAGCCATCACTTCAATCACCCTCTCAGGTTTAATCACAGCTATTTCCTTCTTTTGCCTTTCTCCACATATACCCTTCAAAACCGGCAATGCCAGCTCTCCACTGCCACCCCCAGGCAGATGTGCTTTGCTGGAGACAGTGACACCAGATTGGTCCTGGTACAGTCCTCAGCATGTTCCTAGCCAGTGTTCTCTCTCCTTCTGCTGCTCCTCAGCAGCAATCCTACATCATCACCTCCCTGTAGCATCCCCACCTTCTCCCTCTTCCTCAACTGGCAATCTCAATGCCACTCAGGGAATGAAACTACCTCCCAATCCCAAATTTGTCTCTATATGAGTTCCCTCCTCCTCGCTGGGTGTTCTCCCCACTCCTATGCACTAGACTCCATCCATCTGTCTCTTCCCTACAGCACCAGGGCCCTCCATTCTCCTTTTCCCTCTGGTATCTTCAAAGGTTCTCCATAGGCATCTAAAGATACTCAATACTCTCTCACTTAGAGAAAAAAATGACACATGTTAAAAATTAAACACTTCCGCCGGGCGCGGTGGCTCACGCCTGTAATCCCAGCACTTTGGGAGGCCGAGGCGGGTGGATCACGAGGTCAAGAGATCGAGACCAACCTGGTCAACATGGTGAAACGCCATCTCTATTAAAAATACAAAAAAATCAGCTGGGCATGGTGGCGCGTGCCTGTAATCCCAGCTACTCAGGAGGCTGAGGCAGGAGAATTGCCTGAACCCAGGGGGCGGAGATTGCAGTGAGCCGAGACCGCGCCATTGCACTCCAGCCTGGGTAACAAGAGTGAAACTCCGTCTCAAAAAAAAAAAAAAAATTAAACACTTCTATAGAGAACATTAACATGCCACTAAATACTGAACAGAGTAGTCCACTCAGTCTTCATCATCTATCTGCCCTATGTTGTCAGCACCTGTCAGTGGCTGCCTTCCCATCCAGCCTGTTGCAGACATTGCGCTCATTCCTTGTTGCTTCAGCCCTAGCACCTTCCTAAGCCACCCTGACTAAGCCTTCAGGCCTCCTGTGTCAGGATCTAGAGGGCCACCTGCTGGCTCTCCAAACTCAGGCTTTGTTTCCCACATCTGCAGCTCTGATTGCTCGACTCCTGGCTTAGTTTCAGATTAGTACTCCGGGTACTGCAGTCTGACTAGACCCCAGCTTACCACACTCATCCCCAGTGTCCTGCAAAAGACTAGCTCCTTTTCCCTGGGAATGCTAACCTTACCTCAATCTTACAAATTATTAGGGGTCCCTGTGCTCCCAAATTCATGTCACTACCACTAACTAGTGGAATAAAAGTACTGTTATTGCTTACAGACTACTCTACTGGGTTGACAAGATTCACTTTGGGTTTATCAAGTTTCCTTAGAAAATGCACTCAGAATGCTGGCAGCCCAGTGGAGTCCAGCTACACAGCTCATCACTTTTACCCTGGGATCCCTTGTTTCCAGTTTCCTTTCATTTCCCTCTCCAACCAATTTCCCATCATACCTATGGGCAAACACCCATGTTATAACAAACAATTCATAACTACTTATTATAAGTTATGGTAAGTGTTATAACCTAACATTTATAAGTATTACGACATTTATAAGTTCTGAAATTTATACAACTCTTTCAGTGGTTAGCAAACCATACTACTATTATAGACTATTATATTTCATAACTACATATTATATATAACATGAGTACTATATGATTTATGCTTAGAGAAGATCTCTGTTTAAGAGTCCCATCTATGGTATTTGTAAAACTATTAAATCCAGCAAATTTAAATAAATAAATAAAGACTAACATCAGATAGTAACATACTAGAAAACCAAATCTTGAACAAAAAGTTGGGGATCCCCAGGCTTACAAATGTATTGGTTTTTATTGGGTAAATTCTTAGCTTTCTCATTTTACATCATTCAAACAAAGAAACTGAAAATTATATTTTAAAATAAAAACCATAATCTAAAACTAATCTGAGAAAAGACTGAGAAAAAGTACCAGTAAATTTATGTACTGCCTCTTCTGAAATGAAAACTAAGAGGAAAAACGGATACTAAAAAAGCAACTTGCTCTAAAGTAACTTCATTAATGCACCACACAGCAGTACCTAATAGCTTTAGAAAGCAGTTATAAAACACCCATTTGAACATCAGATGCCAAGGACAGAACAAGCATCCAACCTAAAGCAAACAACACGGACCCAGTCAAAGATACGCAATGACATGCAGAGTCGTACTTAACACAATCCTCATTTGGAGGATGAGTCAAGAAGGGCAGCACATGACACTCCAGGTTTTTCCTAAGTGACACCCCTGATAACTGAGGAGGCAGCTGGGCTGATCTTTTGTCCTGGTTCAAAATATACCTACATACGGAAAAGTACAAAGGCAAACATTTCGCATCCACTAGAAAATTAAGTTATCAGATGCTAAATCTAGGCTACATTAAAAAAAAAACACCATAAATTAAAATGTGGCCTGCCTCAAAACAAGAGCATGTCTTGTCAATCTTATTGTATCTCACTTAACATATTCAAGAGGAAAAGAAATTGAAGCATTTAAAATTAAGTAGTCCATCTTCAACATTCTTCTGTGAATACAGGGCCTGGAACATGCTTTTTCTACTTGGCATATAAAAAGAATCACATTTATGTGGAAGCCTAAGGTTAAAACAGGTTTTTAAAATGAAAACAGCAGTAACATGAATATACCGAATTATGAAAGTTCTGAAACACCAAAAAATTTTCATGCAAAAATTGTATGGGAAGGTCAGTGACTGCGTTACCTAAATAAAATGCAGTAAGTCAAAGTATATACTTAGAGCAAAAGGAAAAAGACAAAAACATTTTAAAAATTAATTTATGGTTTTAATTCTCTATAATAAATCTTTCAAAATTTAATACACAATAGAAAATGGAGAAACAGAGGTAATAAATGCTTACAACGATGGCTTATGTTATATTAAACATGAAAATGAATATCAAAACATGATTTTAAAGTGGTCAAAAACTTGTACAAATATACAGCTAGTTTTAAATAAAGGATTTTGACCAATATACTTTTAGAAAGTAAGCAAGAAGAAAAGCTTGACTTCTTTCTGACAGCACAGAAGTCCTTAAGAAAGGGAAGAAGCACTGTCATTTTCACTCCAGAGAACAAAACGGAGCACTATGTCACTCCACTACCATCCCCCATTTATCACAGTTCTTGGTATATAAATCACCTTCGAGTAAGCACAGGGTGGCTGAAATTCCCACTCTGCCCTAAGCAGCACCATTCAAAACATCAATCGCTTCCAGCAATTCAAACAACGAAAATAACTTTGAATTGGAAAGATTATCCCACTTTCATTTCCACATTAAAGTCCATCCGTCATAAATTTAAGTAGAGTTATGGTGGGCAATATGTAGCGAGAATGAAGTAAAGTGTTTTAACCACAAACAGGACGGCTTCGCCAAGCCTTCCTAACTGCACACTCTAGAAAGCCCTGCCCCCATGTGGCTGAAAAGCTTGCACAGCTGGCCAGCTTGCCCTGGGACAGAGGGAGAAGGTTCATCTCTAAAATGGTCATGCTAAATGCCCACTTCTGGCTGTTGGAAGATTTAGGGTACCATCTGCTAAGCAGAAAGGATACCTTTCTCCCAGGCTCAGTGTCTTGGACAATGTGAACACACAGCTAATAACTGCTGGAGTGTGGAGACAACAGCTTGTATCTGCATAATGCCTTATGTAAGGTTCCCTCCCACGGATGCAGCCAACACGGAAGACTCAAGTTCTGAAACGATGCTGAGGCTCAATTTAAATAACATCTTTCCTGTTCACTACTCTACTTTGCTGGTAATGCTTCATGACATATGCTCTTTTAGTTACTATTCCTAAATAACAGTGCCCTGTAGGTACTGAGGGCAAAGGACGCATCTTGGCACTGGGGGCTTTTGGTCTTCTCTCTCTGCCTGGTACACACTCTGCAGTCTGTGACCCTCCATTCCTACCCCCAGCTGCCTGCAGTCTCTCTGGGAATGCTTCAGTTCCTTCTGGTTCACAACCCAAACAAGAGCCTACACCTGTTCTACCCACCACTAGCCATTTTCCAAGCCTGTACTCTGTCCCCAACCCCTAGCGCAGGCTCTCAGTGCCTCTGAAGGTGAAAGCCGGCTGGAATGCTGGTGAGTCATAAGACAAGGCAAGGAAAAACACCGCGCAGCTATACACAATGTTGGAATGTCTGCATCCTCCAAAATTCATTTGTTGAAATCCTAACCCCAAAAATGATGGTATTAGGAGGTGGGGCCTTTGGGAGGCGATTAGGTCCTGAGGCTGGAGCCCTCATGAATGGGATCAGTGCCCTTACAAAAAAAGCCCAAGGGAGCTCGTTTGTCCTTTCACCATGTGAGGACACAATGAGATGATGTCTGTCTACAAGGAAGCAGGTCCTCACCAGACACCAAATCTAGGAGGCTCTGCTCTTGGTCATCCCAGACTACAGAACTGTAAGAAATAGTCTTCTGTTGTTTATAACATCCTAGCCCCCTAGTTTATGATATTACATTACAGCAGCCAAAAAGGATGAAGACACCACACATTTGAATACAAACTCTGGAAACAGAGCCATTGTCAAGCCTGTTAGTGACTCTCATTGTGAGACTTCCAGAAGAAGCAGGCCACAAGATATTCTGGGGAAGACTGTGTGGGGCTTGTGACAGCATCTAAGTCAGGTTCTGCGAAACGGGCCTTCCTGTAACCTACAAAGATGTAACTAAAGAGAACTTAACTATAACATTCATTTCCACACTTTCCATAGGAAAGAAAAGAGCAAATCACTGAGGAGACAAAGTGATGCCTTTCGTCTTGGTTTATCAAGCTTGCCAGAGCCAGCATATAGAGCGTGTGCCCATGTCACAGATGGCCCTCCCCCTCTGCACCAGGTACGCAGGCCTCACAAAACATTACAGCAATATGTGGGACTTACCGAAAAGAGAACATGTGCAGCAATAGAAAACAACACATTCTGAAATGTGCGTTTTTCATTCTAATAATGCTCAGCAGTCATATAATAACCAGGTAGGCTAAGCTGCTTTCATTTAGACTAGAGGGAACAGAATGGCATCTGTTTTAAGATAAATTCAACCCATTTTCTATCTATATTTGAAATTATATGTATGTGCACACAGAGAGATATGCTATGTATTTATTTATTTATATGTTGTTTATTTGTTCCATGACAAACATGGAGATCAAATTATTCCATTCATGGACTGAAAAGTAATGAAATCATCTAAGATCATCTCTGAAAAGCTGAAGCAGATCTATATTAGATAAAAAAGAATGATTTCCATATCACTGTATTTCATTCAACACACATGAAAACATTCTATCTTTATATTTCTGTATTTTCAACCTCCTCTGGCCTGCCTGCCACCCCACTGCCCTCTGCCTATGTCACCAATCACCTCCAAGTGGCCCCCACCCTCCCCGCTGCGCCAATGACCACCATGAGCACAGTATCCAAAGATGAGTCCACTGCATTGTACTGCTTTCATAAATGGGGATGGAGGGAGCTGTAACTGTCGAAAATACATGAGAACTGTCAAAAATTCATGCCATCAGCCCTGGAGATTTTGAAGCACTGATGGCTCTCTCTTCAGTGAGTGTATTAAAAAAATTACATTATCCCTCCTTTCAAGATTAGCAAAAATAAAAGATGAACTCTACTTCTGACTCCTCAAATGACCTCCTCTGACTGCTGGCAGACCCACGCTGCCTTTGCCCTCCCCACCTGTTGGAGGCCACACACGTCTCTGTGGATTGCTCCTCCTTTCCAGAAACTCCCCTGTTCTGCTTCTTCAACCTCTACCCAGGAGTTTCCTTTGCTGGCCCCTCTCCTTCTGACTGCCTATGCACTGGTGAGGTTCCCTGGCTCTGCCTTAGTCTTCTCTGTTCACAAAACCATCCTAGCAGTAAAATTTTTTTCCCCCAAATAAAATGGTCTGTGCTCCTCACCCTCCAGTAGAACAGATAAAAGCAGAGCTACCCTGGCTGGAAAGGGGCATGGGGGCTAGAGGCCACCCTCATGGGGCATCTCGAGAGAGCTCTAGGGTTGGGAACCACCGGCAGTTCCCTTCCACCAGCTGGCATGAGCTCCATCTCTGATCCCCACTTTGCTCCCTCAACACCTCCCCACTTTTTGACCAACAAAGTAATATGTGTCCTTCCAGATCCAGTTTCACAGCCACCTTTGTGATTCCTTATGTACAAAGCAGCTTTGAGCACTCAGCCATCCTCGAAGGCACTCTGTACCGCTTCCACCATTGTACATGTATCATGTGTCTGTTTACATTTTTGCCAGCTCCACTAGATTGTGACCATTTTAAAGGCAGACAAGATGATGACAATGGTCTGCGTGCATGTATGTGTTTGCATGTGATGGGACAGGGGAGTCCCAGCTGAACCTAAAGTGAGGCTCGAACTGTTCTGGTTGTGAGGCTGCTGTGTTGGTCTGCATGAAGAGGCTGTGGGGAGGGAAGCAACTGGAGAAATGGGGAGAAGAGGTGGCTGCAGTCTCCATCCCAGCCAACCAGAGCTTCGTCTAAGCCCTAGAGAGAGGGTCAAGCAAAATCCAGGAACTGCTTTCATGAGAGACCTCATGAAATACTTGTTAAAGCAGAATACTGTACACGTCATATTCTCTTCTTTGAAATAACATTTTCTCTACAGTATTCTTTTCATTAAGACCCACATTTCTAAAAAGCCTATATTTTCTACTCAGTTCTGACAAATAAAATTCTACCTAAAGTCAGAGTAATAAGTTCCCCAACTAGCAGCTGCTAATGAAAAGAAACTCTAAAGAGATGAGAGATGACGGCACAGGTCCACTGGAACAGAGACAAAATACTGAGCTGCAAAACCAATCCAGAAAGCCCATTCGGTGGAGATGAAGGCTGACACCACTCACAAGAATGGAGTGTTTTGCAACCTTTGTACTTAGAACCATTTTTTAAAACAAGAGTTCTTGCAAGGCTGTCTGGAAGAGTCCTTTGGAAGTATCTGGACATTTATAGTTTAATGAAGAAAGTATCCATTAAGGGCAAAAGTCTCCTACTAATTAGTTGTCACTTGGCAAACTGCTTTCAGACTGGCTTCTGGAACTCCCAAAGTTATAAAAATAGCTGGATTCCTTTTTCTGCAAAAAAGCCTCAGATCTCTCTGACTCCTCTCCATTTGGAAAATTACTAAGGGTGATAATTCTGGAAGACTCCTTTACCACAGCAGTGCATACCTCCACAGAGGGCTGGGGGCGGGCCAGAGCACGCTCTGATGTCCTGTGCAGTTTGCTGACATCTGGGTCAGCAACACAGGCCTGACGCTCACTGAACTTCGACTGGCAAGGGCAGGCCCAGGGGGACCTGCTAGGGAGGGGACTTGTTCATGAGCACCTATAAGAATCAACTCCCAAGTCATTTATCTTTTCTTCCTTTTTTTAAGTGAATACTATCTGTATTTTGGCTAATCAACCATCTTTAGCACCCATTATGGATAAAACAATAGGCTGCACACACACTGAGGATACAAGAAAGAACAAAACTACCCTGGCCTGTGCCCTGATGAAGTGTACTTTCTCATGGACACAGAGGAAAGAATAAGTAAAATAACTGCAATCCATGACAAAACACTGGTGAAACCAAGTAACTCTAGACGATCCCCATAAGGGACTGTATGTGAGAGAGACAGCAGGCAGTATCCTCTTTTGACATAAATGATGATGGAAAAGGTCTTCTTAAAAAAATGCATTTACGGCCGAGTGCAGTGGCTCATGCCCGTAATCCCAGCACTTTGGGAGGCCGAGGTGGAGAGATCACAAGGCCAGGAGTTTGAGACCAGCCTGGCCAATATGATGAAACCCCATCTCTACTAAAAGTACAAAAATTAGCCAGGCGTGGTGGCAGGCACCTGTAGACACAGTTACTCGGAAGGCTGAGGCAGGAGAATTGCTTGAACCTGGGAGGCGGAGGTTGCAGTGAGATGAGATCACGCCATTGCACTCCAGCCTGCGCGACAGAGTGAGACTCCATCTCAAAAAAAAGAAAAAAAAAATGAATTTACCGTCAAATCCATGAATTTAGCTAATCCTCCTTTCTGTAATTGTACAATTAGGGAAAATATAATGACTACTTTACAAGTTAGAGTTCTGGCTTCTTTTGATATTTATTTAAAACATAAAACTAAGTAACACTAAACAAAAACTCTCTACCTGGTAAGCTACTTAAAGGAAATATTTTGTATGTAAAAATTAGAAATTATTAGAAAACAAGTCCTTGACCTTTTAATATCACATTTTTGACCTAGTGAATACTGTGACCAACTGTTGTTGGGGGTAGGGGGGGCACCAAGGAATTTTTGACCCTATGTTTATAAATACAAATATGTGAATTGGAATTATATCAACACTGATAACATCTTATTGACAAAATACTTTAATTTCATAAGACAATCTAATCCCTTGTTCAGTTTTCTCTAATGTATATGAAATGGCTAATTTTTTCCTTCTTCAACTGATCTTTTTCTGCAATTATTTTCACTGAGATCAAGGCTTTTCTAGGTAAATTTTAAATCAATCAGATTTTACCTACATCAAATATTTACCAATTATAGCTTCAGTCATTATGAATTCTCTCTACTGGCTACTGCTTTTTGCTTATTTTATAAAGTCCAATATCTTGGATCAAAGTCTGAAGATTTTCAAGCTGTCATAAATATTTTATTCTTTTGTTGATCTGAATTCAAAAACAAATGTTACTGAATTAAGTATCAGCAAATATGGATTTTAATTTTATTTCTTCTGTCAGCTTTTCAACTGTATCAAGTTTGACTATGCCACTTAACCCAGTGTTTTGTTATTTACAAACAGGAACATTTCAACAACCTCAAAACATGAAAGACCAGGCCCACTGTAAGAACAGAAGGCCCAGTTCACATCTACTACTAATAACACCTCCACCACTACCTCCTCCTCTTCTACCTCCACCGCCACCACCCCTCCACCACCTCCACCACCACCACGTGTACCACCTCCACCACCTCCACCACCTCCACCTCTACCACCTCCACCTCCACCTCCACCACCTCCACCACCTCCACCACCTCCACCTCTACCACCTCCACCTCCACCTCCACCACCTCCACCTCCACCACCACCACCTCCACCTCCACCTCCACCACCTCCACCACCACCTCCTCCACCCCCTCTACCACCACCACCACCACCACCTCACCTCTACAACCACCACCTCCACTTCCACCACCACCACCTCCTCCTTCATCACCTCCTCTACCACCACTTCCACCTCCATTACTACTACTGCCACCACCTCCACCTCCACCACCATCACCACTACCACTTCTACCACCATAACCATTCCATCATCACCACCACCTCCTCTTTCATCACCCCCCCACCTCCACCATCACCCCCTCCACCACCACCTCCACCTCCA
>NW_022437987.1:8078-20541 GCF_009761245.1 Sapajus apella | reverse complement strand
TAAACAGTAGCAATGACTTCTGATCAATAAGCCTCGATAGACTCAAAGGAGAGTCATCAATCTAGCACTAACCCTAGTGACTAATATTCTTCTAGCTTCACTTCTAATCACCGTTACATTCTGACTCCCACAATTAAATACATATCCAGAGAAACGTAACCCCATGAATGTGGGTTTGACCCTACAACCTCCGCCCACCTACCCTTCTCTATAAAATTTTTCTTAGTTGCTGTCCCATTTCTTCCATTTGACCTAGAAATTGCCCTACTATTTTACCTCTACCATGGGCAACCCAAACAAACAACTTAATGCTAACAATCAACATCATTCTTACTCTACTTGCTACTCTAGTATTGGGATTAACCTAGGAATGAACTCAGAAGGGGTTAGATTGAGTTGAGTTGGTATATCGTTTATTCAAAACAAATGATTTTGACTCATTAGATTATGTTAAATCGTATTTACCAAAGTGTCTTTCACTTACATTAATACCGCATTAGCATATTTCATACCTTTACTAGGACTACTAACCTACCGATCCCACCTAATATCATCCCTACTATGTCTGGACGGCACAATAGCGTCACTATTCATTACAGCCACACTCACGACCTTAAATATACGCTTCATATTAATACATGTGATACCTATTACCCTTCTAGTATTCGCCACATGGGAAGCTGCAGTAGGCCTAGCCCTATTACTCTTAATTTCTAATCTATATGGCTGAGATTATGTGCAAAACTTAAATCTACTTCAGTGCTAAAAATTATTTTACCAACAATTATGATACTTCCAATAATATGACTTTCAAAAACCATATAATATGAATTAATATAACAACCTGCAGCCTAGCAATTAGTGCTTTCACCCTCCTACTCTTATATTTCCCAAATAATTCATGGAATCTATCACTAATTTTCTTCTCAGGCCCATTAACATCACCTCTGTTAACCCTAACAGCCTGACTACTGCCGCTAATAATCTTAGCAACACAACACCTCCCACGAAAAAAGCTATACATCTCAATAATCCCCCCCACGAAAAAACTATACATCTCAATATTAATTTTTTTACAAATCTCCCTAATCATAACATTGACAGCTACAGAACTAATCCGATTTTATATCCTATTCGAAACCAGCCTGATTCCTACCTTAATTATCATTATGCGCTGAGGATATCAGCCAGAACGCCTCAACGCTGGCTCATACTTCTTATTTTACACACTAGCAGGATCTCTTCCATTACTTCTTACACTCCTCTATTACTTAAGTAGCCTAGGATCCTTACATATACTGACAATGATAATTAGCACTAAAGAAGTATTACTTTCCTGAACTAATAATGTTATATGACTAGGGTGCGTAATAGCCTTTATAGTCAAAATACCCTTATACGGGCTTCATCCATGACTCCCTGAAGCCCATGTTGAAGCCCCAGTTTCTGGCTCAATAGTACTTGCTGCAGTCCTACAAAAACTAGGCGGCTATGGCATGATACGAACTACCCCTGTTCTTAACCCCCGACAGAAAAAATAAGTTACCCCTTTCTTATTTTATCCCTCTGAGGTATACTTACAACAAGCTCTATCTGCTTACGACAAGCTGACCTGAAATCACTCATCGCCTTCTCTTCTGTCAGCGATGTGGCACTTGTTATCCCAGCCATCCTTATCCAAACCCCCTGAAGCCTGACGGGCCCAATAATCCTAACAACTGCCCACGGACTCACTTCATCTTTATTGTTGCGCCTAGCAAATTCAAATTACGAACGAATCCACAGCCCAACTGTAATATCTACCCGAGGCCGCCAAACACTATTCCCACTCCTAGCTCTCTCATGACTAGCAAATCTTGCCAATCTCGTCTTACCTCCAACTACCAATCTAATAGGAGAACTATTAACAATTTTCGCCTCCTTCTCTTGACCCAACTTTACTGTCATATTTACAGTAGTCAACATACTAATCACAGCCCTATATTCGCTACACATACTTACTTCAACACGGCGAGGACCATTACCGTATAGCACTAGTAATGTAAAACCTCTATTCACACGAGAAAACACACTACTGTAATACTAATACATATGGCACCAATCCTCCTCCTCACCCTAAAGCCCAAGGTGACCACAGGATTGACACCCTGTAGCTGTAGTTTAACCAAAACATTAGATTGTGAGTCTAACAATAGAAGCCCATAACTTCTTAACTACAGAGAAAGTATGCAAGAACTGCTAATTCATGCCCCCAAGCTTAACAGCTTGGCTTTCTCAACTTTTAAAGGATAGTCGTTATCCATTGGTCTTCGGAGCCAAAAATACTGGTGCAACTCCAAATAAAGGTAAAAATGCATTCTTCCGTCACTCTCATAATACTAATCCCCTTACTAGCACCCATCATAATTACTCTAATTAACCCCCACAAAATTTTTTAGACCCACATTATGTAAAAGTAGCTATTACCTATGCCTTTATCATCAGCATCCGATCCATAACATTATTTATCTTTACAGGCCAAGAATCAGTAATTTCAAACTGACATTGAATAACAATCCAAACTATCAAATTATCACTAAACTTTAAGCTAGATTTCTTTTCCGTAATATTTACCCCCGCAGCATTATTCGTTACCTGATCAATCGTAGAATTCTCAACATGATATATAAGCTCAGATCCAAACATTAATCAATTTCTCAAGTGTCTACTTATTTTTCTTGTCACAATGCTCATTCTAATTACCGCTAATAATCTATTCCAACTTTTTATTGGGTGAGAAGGGACAGGCATTATATCCTTTCCACTAATTAGCTGATGACACGGCTGAACAGACGCCAACACAGCAGCCTTACAAGCAACTCTAGATAACCGCGCTGGAGATATCGGCTTTATTCTAGCAATGGCATGACTCTTCCTATACCCCAATTCATGAGATTTTCAACAAATATTTATTCTCAACTCTACCCCAAACCCTTTTCCTCTAATAAGCCTCCTCCCAGCAGCAACAGGAAAATCAGCCCAATTTGGTCTCCACCCATGACTACCCTCCGCCACAGAAGGACCTACCCCAGTTTCCGCGTTACTGCACTGCAGCACAACAGTCGTTGCAGGAATTTTCTTAATTATCCGCTTTCATCCCCTAATCGAAAACAATGTGCTTCTTCAAACGCTCATTTTATCACTAGGAGCTATCACCACCCTATTTACAGCAATCTGTGCTCTAACACAAAATGATTTTAAAAAGATCGCACAGAGCCTTTTCAACCTCAAGCCAACTAGGCCTCATAATAGTAACAATTGGCGTAGCCTTTCTTCAGATCTGTACCCACGCCTTTTTTAAAGCTATACTATTTCTATCTGCAGGATCTATAATTCAAAGCCCAAACAATGAGCAAAATATTCGAAAAATAGGAGGCCTATTTAAAACTCTACCCTTCACCGCTTCCTCCCTCATTGTTGGTGCTTTGCACTTACAGGTGTACCCTTCCTTACAGGCTTCTACTCAAAAGATCTAATCACCGAAACCACCAAGACGTCGTATCCCAACGCCTGAGCCCGTACAACTACTGTCGTAGCCGCCTCCCTTACAGCTATATACAGTATCCGCATTATTTTCTTTACTCTAAGGGGACACCCTCGCTTTACAAGTCCTATCTTAATTAATGAAAACAATCCCCTATTAATAAACCCAATTAATCCCCTAGCAGTGTGTAGCACTTTCGCCGGGTTTCTTATTTCCAGTTGTGTTCCTCCTGCCTCACACCCTCAAGTCACTACACCTTATTACCTTACACTTACAGCTTTAGGCGTAACCATCTTAGGGCTCCTTCTAGCAACAGAACTTAATCTCATAACCAACAATATAAAATTAAGCACCCCAGTAAAAACGTTCTACTTCTCTAACATACTAGGCTTTTACTCAATCACTTCTCATCGCTTTGACCCCCATTCAAGCTTAACCACAAGCCAGAACTTCACCTCAATCTTACTAGCCCTATTATGATCAGAAAAATCCATACCAGCAATAACAACACAAACTCAAATCTCAATCTCTACAACCACATCCACTCAAAAGGGCCTAATTAAACTCTATTTTTTATCTTTCTTTATTCCACCTGCTCTGGCACTACATTTAACTATTTAGCCCCCGCCACGAGTAAGCTCAATCGCAATACGCATGCCCATAAACAACACCCAACAAGTAACTAAAACAACTCAAACACCGTAATTATCTAAGGCAGCGGCACCCGTAGGAGCTTCACGAATTAACCCTGGTCCCTCACCCTCATAAATTATTCAACTTGCCACAGTCTTATAATTAATGGTAACCTCCACCGTTTCATTGGGATCACCACCTAGTAAAGCTACTATAGTTATTTCCAACATGAAACTTAACATAAAAATCCCTAAAATATCAGTGCTTGATACCCATGTCTCGGGATGCTCATCGACTGCTATTGCCGCAGTATAACCAAAAACAACCGTTATATCACCTAAATAAATTAAAAACTATAAGCCCTATATAAGATCCACCAAAACATAATGTAATTACACAACCTACAGCACCACTAAAAATTAGCACTAACCCACCGTAAATAGGTGAAGGCTTAGAAGAAAACCCCACAAACCCCATTACTAAAATAATACTTAATGAAAATGAAGCATATGTCATTATTCCCACATGGATTATAACCATCACTAATGATATAAAAGCCATTGTTGTACTTCGACTATAAGAATCCTAATGACTTCCCCTCGTAAAACACACCCACTAACAAAAATGATTAATCATTCATTCATTGACCTCCCTACACCATCTAACATCTCCTCTTGATGGAATTTCGGCTCACTCCTAGGCACCTGCCTAATTATTCAAATTACCACAGGGCTATTCTTAGCTACACACTATACACCAGACACTTCAACCGCTTCCTCCTCAGTCTCCCATTATCACCCGAGGCGTCAACTACGGCTGAATAATCCGCTATTTACATGCCAATGGCGCTTCCATATTCTTCGTATGCCTCTTTCTTCATATTGGCCAAGGTCTATATTACGGATCTTTCCTTTTTCGGAAGACTTGAAATAACGGTAACATCCTACTACTTACAACTATAGCTACAGCATTCATAGGCTACGTCCTCCCATGGGGACAAATATCATTTTGAGGAATTACAAATCCTTTAACAGCCATCCCCTACATCGGATCTGACCTTGTACAATGAATCTGAGGTGGCTTCTCAGTAGACAAAGCCACCTCACACGATTCTTTACTTTCCATTTCATTTTACCCTTCATTATTGCAGCCCTAGCGACTATCCATCTCTTGTTTCTGCATGAGACGGGATCAAGTAACCCATCAGGAGTGACATCAGAGCCCGACAAAATTACATTTCATCCCTACTACACAACTAAAGACATCCTCGGACTAATGTTTCCCCTCCTATCCCTAATAAGCCTGACCTTATTTACACCCGACCTTTTCACCGACCCAGATAATTATACATTAGCTAACCCCCTCAATACCCCGCCCCACATCAAACCAGACTGATATTTTCTATTTGCATACGCAATCTTACCATCTATCCCCAACAAACTAGGGGGCGTCCTAGCCCTCATGCTCTCCATCCTAATTCTAATAACTATCCCTGTAACACATTTATCCAAACAACAAAGCATAGCTTTCCGACCAATCACCCAAATCCTATTCTGAACACTAGTAGCCGATCTACTTGCACTCACATGAAACGGAGGCCAACCAGTAGAATATCTCTTTGTAACTACTGGCCAAACCGCATCCATTATTTACTTCCTTATTATCATTACCCTAATTTCCCTCTCCGCTTTAATCGAAAACAAATTACTTAAATGATAAAGGTCCTTGTAGTATAATTTAATACCCTGGTCTTGTAAACTGGGAGAGCATCTACTCCCCAGGACAATGGGGGAAAGAGTATCTAATTCTACCATCAACACCCAAAGCTGAAATTCTAATCTTAAACTATTCCCTGAATAATTTATTTTAATATCATTGAAGGCTTAGCCATGAAGTACTTTATAAGTACATATACTATCTCTACCACTTATGTAATTAGTGCACTACTGTTTATCCCCGTGAATAATACCTAGTACTGCAAATGCTTAATCATACAGAACACGTTAACTCAAAACGTACATCAAAACACTACAAAACATGCTTACAAGCAAGAACTATAACTCCACATTGGACCATAACACATTCAATCCTGAGAAGTACCTAACAGCATAGCAAGTATGTGGATATCGCCCACCACATAATATCATTGATCATACATTCGTACATTGAATCATTGATCGGACATAGCCCATCACACTTCGACAATCCTAACCATGGATATCCACCACTATATTTGGTCTCTTAATCTACCACCCTCCGTGAAACCAGCAACCCAACCCGCCCACATCCGCCGCTCTTCTCGCTCCGGGCCCATATAGACCGGGCTTGGTTATACTGAAACCATATCTGGCATTTGGTTCCTACCTGAGGGCCATCCCATTAAGATCGCACCGACGTTCCCCTCCGACTCCGCTTCTGCGGGCTCTCACCACGACGCTGCCTCTGGCCGCCGCTTTCGCTTGATTCCACCACAGCACCGCCGCTTTCGCTCGCTCCGACCACACCGCCGCCAGTTCTGCTGGCTCTTACCGAGCCGACTCCGCTGTTGCTAGCTGGGATCTCACGGCCGCTTCTGCCGGCTGGGACCGCGCCGCTGCTTCGCCACTTCGCCGCTTCTGCCGGCTGGGACGGTGCTGCCGCTTTGCCGCTTCGATGCTTCTGCCGGCTGGGACCGCCCCGCCGCTTCGCTGTTTCTGCCGGCTAGGACCGCGCCGCTTCTTCGCGGCTTCGCGGCTTCTGCCAGCTGGAACCGCGCCATTGCTTCGCCGCTTCTGGCCGCCGCCGCTTCTGCCGGTTGGGACCGCTCAGCCGCCTCTTCGCCGCTTCTGCGGGCTAGGAACCCGCCGCCGCTTCACCGCCGCTTCGCCGCCGCTTCTGCCGGCCCCGCGGGAAGGGAAGCACCGTCTCGGCTTCCGTGGAGGCGCGCACGCAGGCAGCGTCCCTAGCGACTGGCTGAGGCACCACCCCCTTCTTAAAGGGGCCGCGGCTCGGACTGCACAGCAGCAGCCTCGCGTTGCGGCACAGGCCGAGCCTCCGCCCAGCCCCAGCGGTGGACGAAAGGCCCCAGCCTGTGCTCCCGGCTCTAGCGCCCTAGAGGTGGCAGGAGTGGAGCCCTGTGACCCCAGCCCTGAGATTGGCTCCCTTTGCCTGGGGAGCTTCCAGGACCTGCCCCTGCCCTCCTCTGGACCTCAGTTTCACAATCCGGAAAGGAAGCGGCCTGGCCAGAGCTCTGGAGTCCCTCAAGCGCGGCGCCTCAGGATGCAGGGGGGGCTCCCTGGTCCCTCTGCAGAGGGGACCTTAGAACCACGGAAATCGGGGACTGGAGGGACAGTCCCGAGGGCAGCAGGGCCTCCCGGCGTTCCTGTCCCATCCGTCCTGTGGGAGCCCGGGGGCCTCGCTAGGGCCCAGACACCGCGGCCTGACCATGGCTGCCTGGGTCACCTGCTCCCCAGGAGGCAGGCAGGGGCCCTGGGGTCCAGCGCTGCCCACCTCACCTCCATCCTACGTCAGTCCCAGAGGGACCCTGCGGACTGGACCCAGCCACCCCTTTCCCAGGGAGAGGGACCCGCATCGCATCTGTCTCTGTGACACCCATGGGAGGGCCGCGCTGGCCTCTCCCGGGGATCTGGGGCGAAGCGGGGGAATCCCAGCCACCTGGCCCTCATGCTGAAACCTCGTCTCCACTACAAATATAAAAATTAACCGGGCGTGGTGGCGCCCACCTGTAATCCCAGCTACTGGAGGGGCTGAGGCAGGAGAACCGCTTGAACCTGAGGAGGAGGTTGCAGTGAGCCAAGATCGCACCACTGCACTTCAGCCTGGGCGACAGAGCAAGTCTGTCTCAGAAAAGGAAAGAAAAGAGCAGGCCTCTCAGTCAGTGAACCAAGACCCTTGACAACTGTCCCTCACCAGGTCTCTGAACCTGATTGGTCCTTGGTCCAGCTCATCCCCTCAGAGACTGTGTCCTTGTGCATCAACTGGGTCTTGTAGAAGTGGGGAAGAGTTCTTAATATGGTGGAGTACGTAGCTACAATAATAAAAATCATTGGAAATCTATTCTTACATGTTAAAAATAATATTTTAGGTCTGGGTTCGCTGGCTCACACCTGTAATCCCAGCACTTTAGGAGGCCAAGGCAGGCAGATCATGAGTAAGGACTTTGAGACCAGCCTCGCCAACATGGTGAAACCCCTTCTCTACTAAAAATATGAAAATTATCTGGGCGTGGTGGTGTGTGCCTGTAATCCCAGCTACCCGGGAGGCTGAGCAGGAGAATTGCTTGAACCTTGGGGGTGGAGGTTCCAGTGAGCTGGGACCGCACCACTGCACTTCAGTCTGGGTGACAGAATGACACTCTGTCTCAAAAAAAAATAATTTTTACAAAAGCATTATTCTCTTATATCTCTCCGAAATTACTTAGTAAAATTTAATAGACAAATAGATACTGATTTCCATTGAGTACAGGATAGGCTGTGCTGCTGGACGAGGTGGTGTCAAGATTCAAGCTACATTCCTGTTCGCACTAGACCAGCATGTTATCGCTTCTAAATCATTCGTGCTCAATAATGGCCAGAGCAACCATACAGAAAAAAATTAAGCAAATAGAGAATTGAACACAATCAGCCAACTAGATCTAACAGACATAAACTTCACCCAATAACAGCAGGCAGCCACTGTGGAAAACAGCGTGGCATTTCCTCAAAAAATTAAAAATAGAATTACCATATGATCCAGCAATTCCACTGCTGGGTGTATATTCAAAAATATTGAAAGCAGCTGGTCCGAGTGCAGTGGTGTTTACAACGACTTGATCACAACCAGTTACAGATTTCTTTGTTCCTTCTCCACTCCCACGGCTTCACCTGACTAGCCTTAAAAAAAAATATTGAAAGCAGAGTCTCAAACAGATATTTGTACACCCATGGAAGCAACCTAACTTTTCATCAACAGATGAATGGGGAGGCAAAATGAGGTCTACACATGCAATGGAATATTATTGAGCCTTAAAAAGGAAGGAAATTCTCACCCATGCTGCAGTATGGATGAACCTTGAGGATATAATGCTGAGTAAAATAAGCCAGTCACAAAAAGGGAAATACTGGATGATTCCATTTATATGAGGCACTTAAAATGTTCAAAACGGCCAGCCAGGTGCAGTGGCTCACGCCTATAATCCCGTGTATTCCTAGCACTTGAAGTCACGAGGTTTTTCTTTTTTTTTGAGACAGAGTCTTGCTCTGTTGCCGAGGCTGGAGTGCACTGGCGTGATCTCCGTTTGCTGCAGTCTCTGCCTCCCAGGCTGAAGCAATTCTCCTGCCTCAGCTTCCCGAGCAGCTGGGATTACAGGCACCCACCGCCATGCCTGGCTGTTTGTATTTTTAGTAGAGAAAGGGTTTCACCATGTTGGCCTGGCTGGTCTTGAACTCCTGACCACAGGTGATCCACCCGCCTTGGCCTCTCAAATCTTCCCCTGCTGGGATTACAGGTATGAACCATTGCACCCAGCCTCTTTTTTTTTTCCTATGGCATAACAAGTAGATAATATTTGCATTTCATGCCACCTTAAATCAAAGGACATGGCCAATTTAACAAACTCCTTTACAAACTTCCCTGGATCCTCTGAAAACTGGCCAAATTTTCTTACATAAAGCCAAATAGGACACAAAAAAGGTACATATATTCTGATTTTTCGGCCGTCTCTATCAACTACCTCCTGATATGGACACAGGTTTGATTTGAGGGGCTGACATGGGTCCCCACTCCTGGTGGTACTGGTTGGGCTGACTTTCTTGGGCAGCAGGGGGCATAGGCTGGGATTCGTTGGATAAGGAGGAGAAGTTCTTGATCTTGGAGTGGAATCCTGTGCTACAGAACTGGTGGGAACCTCTTTAGAATTGAGGGACTGAGGAAGCTCCCAGGTATGGTTGCAGGCTTTCTAGCTGGAGCAGCTAGGAAGTGGTCATCTAGGATATCGGGGGGAGCTCTTTGGTGTCAGGGGTGCCGTGAACCAGACGCAATCTATAGCTATCTCTTACATCACGATCTTGGTAGAGCGCCATAAAAGCCTGCACATTAGGAATTCTCCCCAGTTTCCTTTCTTTTTACAGAATAAATTTAATCATAAAATAGCATTATAACACAAAGAGCAATCTCTAGACCAAATTTGTTGGTTCTCCAATTTGTATTAGATCCGAACAGTGTTGCCATTGAAAACGAGGTGTTTATCTTCTTTAAATCATCTGACCTGAATTGACTCCACTTGCCTAAAAGACATCCCAGTGGCAAGTCCTGTGGGATGCTCACCGCTGCCCCCATGTCTAGTAAGGATTTCTACAGGACTTTTTAAGTTAGTCTAAGTCTAGCAAAAGCTTAGTCACTCTTTCCTCTCCAATTTTCACCTTTTGCAAAGAAGGCCTAAGTATAGGTAGCAAAGCATTACAAAAGTGAATTGTGAGCTATGAATGGGTAGTAGAATGATAAATATGAATTCTACAGAGAGCAATGAAAGCATCTTTGTTTGGGCAGAGAGGGGCTAAACAGAAAGCAACCATGGAAGGGAGGAAGGGAAGGGGCAAACAGCATTTCTCTAGGGGAGACTTTGGAAGCCCTGATTCACCGGAGAACCTACTCAGCAATGGAGACACCTGTCTGCAGGAGCCAAAATGGTGCCAGCCAGTCTTGTGGAACTGGGTGAAGGCTTGCTTAGGTGTCCCCCAGCTTGGGTGGGCTTAGCTGTTGGAAGGGAACCAGTGTGGAGACCAGCAACCAGCCAGCTGAAGTGGCAGGTCCCACATAAGGCGGTGGTGCTATGGACACTTGCCTGTCTTCTTGGCTCCACTCCCTGCCAGGATACATGATGACTCTGGCCAGGCACGGTGGCTCGTGCCTGTAATTCTAACACTTTGGGAGCCCAAGGGGAGTGAAACACTTGAGGTCAGGAGATCTAGACTAGCCTGGCCAATTTGGTGGAACGCCATCTCAACTAAAAATACAAAATTAGCCAGGTGTGGTGGTGGGTGCCTGTCATCCCACCTACTCGGGAGATTGAAGCAGGAGAATCACTTCAGGAGGAAAATCTGGGAGACAGAGGTTGCAGGTTGCAGTGAGCCAAGATCTTGCCACTGTCCTCCAGACTGAGCCCAGAATGAGGCTCCATCTCAAAAAGGGGGGGAGGGAGGGATGTTTGAAGAGACCCTTTGGTGGAGGGCAGGGAGGGAGGGAGGTGGCTGTGTGAACTTCCCCAGAGCCTGAGAAAAAGACTGGGTGGTGTAGGGAAGAGATGATGGATTTGGAATCTGTTCTAGTACCAAAAAGCTGTGTTACTTGTGGGCAGGCTGTTCACTTTCTCTACAACTCCACTTTCACATCTAAAAAATGTGTTGTAAAACTGACTCTGCTACATTGCTATGGGGCAAGATACAGAGTGACACGCAAAATGAATGCACACTTAATGGAAGTTATATTTGCTTCAGTTCATTCTCACATGCTGCTACCGCATTGGCGCCTGATGCTGTGGAATGCACAGATCAGTTCTGCCCCCAAAGATATTGGAAGATGAAAGCCAAATGCTGGCTGCAAGACTGGGGCCCAAGCCAGAGAATCCATGATGGCTGATCCTTCCCCCAAAGGCAGGGGGATTTTGCTCTGTGTTCTGTTCTTTCATAGCTCTCTCTTCTCCTTCTTTACACTATTCCTTCCTGGGGTTTTCAGTGTTCTTCACTTTAGGTCCTGAAGCTGCTTGTGTCTGGGTCAGTGGTTTCTGACCACCCTATAGAGATAACAGAGAGATTTGTTCCATTTGAGAGAATAGATTTTTCTCATCATGCAGTTGCAAGTGAGGTGTGGAGGGAGGAGCAAGAGAGGAGGACCCAGCTTCCTTGGGCCCAGCCCCACCCCCAGCACTGGTCCAGTGCAGCTGCCTTCTTCTGTATATCCAATCCCCAGGTGTCTCTGAGACAATGAGCAACCCAGGATTAAGAAAAAGCTTCCCTTGTCTTCCTCACACAGGTGGGCAGGTGACAGTGTGTCTCAGTGGGAACATAACCGACTCTCTAGTGAACTCTGAACAAGCCGATGACTCAAGTCCAGAGTTAAACTAACTAAAGATGATGCATAAATTACCTCTTCTCACAATCCAGGAGGCATGTCTTGCTCAATCCTCAGAAAAGAAGATAGGTGAGTAATGTCCCCCAAAGATACACATACCCTAATCACTGGAAGCTGTGAATGTTACCCTCTGTGGCAGAAGGGACTTTGCAGATGTGATTAAGGATCTGGAGAAAAGGAAGTTATCTTTTTTTTTTTTTT
>NW_022437987.1:0-7978 GCF_009761245.1 Sapajus apella | reverse complement strand
TTTTTAGTAGAGACAGGGTTTCACCATGTTGGCGAGGATGGTCTCGATCTCTTGACCTCGTGATCTGCCCACCTCAGCCTCCCAACGTGCTGGGATTACAGGCATGAGCCACCGCGCCCGGCCGAGGTTACCTCAAATTATCTGGTTGGGCCCTAAATGTAATTGCGAGCATCCTTAGAAGAGGGGGCAGAGAGGGATCTGACTATGGAGAGGAGAGGAAGTAATATGGAAGCAGGGACTGGAATGATATACTTTGAAGGCGGGGGAAAGGTTCACAAACCCAAAAATCCCAGGCAGTCGCCAGAAGGTAAACAAGGTAAGAAAATGGATTCTCCCCTTAGAGATTCCACAAGGAACATGCCCTACCAGCACCTGAATTTCCGCATAGTGAAACTGATTTTGGACTTCTGACACACAGAACTGTAGGAGAATAAACGTGTGTTATTTTTAGCCATTTACTTAGTGCTAATTTTCTATAGCAGCCATAGAGAATGAATAAATATGGGGTTAATATCTCCACACTTTCAGTTCATATCATTTGCCCCTTGCGAAGTCGATCTGAATTGCTGATATCACATCCTTTTTGTTAACATCAGGATGAAGAAAACCCAGCTTGTGTGAGTGTTTTTGCATTTGAGTCCACCGGCAATTGTCTACATGAGATATTGAAGCTTGGGAAACAGCCAGAAAATCTCCTCTGCTGATGTTACTCCAATGTCTGTGCCTGTATTATTATGGGACACATAATATCTAGAATTACTCTTGCATTCAAAGCAAGGTTTTCCATAGAAAGAATTTAATTTGTGCCTGTGTTGCTAAATCAAGAAATAATGCACATGAGGTGAAGCAGAGGAGAAAACCTAGCTGTGATTTTTTACTAGAAGAGATGCATCAGCATTGTGAGGCAATCTTATATGTGTTAAGAATAAAAACAAAAATAAAGGATGCACAGAAATAATAAAAACGTTTAAGTTTTTACCAAATCAGCTTTAGATTTAAAATATGTGTGTGTATTTATAGAAAAACAAAACATTTGAAAAAAAGAAAAAGGGATAGTAATAGTAGTAATCCATAGACTTCTCATGAAATTAAATGGAATACTGCACAGGAAGCCATTAGCAAATAAATGCATGCTAGAATTACTTCATAACTGATAATATTTAAAGCACATGTTATGCTTTAACTTTTATATAAATAAGAAAATTACATTTTTGAAAAAGCGAGGTTTTCACAGATGTGTGGCCTATTGAATATTTTAATTCTGTAACCATGACACTGTTTAGACTCATGCCACTTAAAATGCTCCTCATGAGTGTTTACTTGTGACAAAATCGTACCTGAATGGGTCGCTTCCTTCATGGAAAGTCTTGGTTTGAAACAAACACTCAGCTGAAGTAAAGAGTGTCGTGATCCATGGCTGTGCTAGCCTCTATTTCTTCCATGATAGTGAATAGTTCACGGACTGACAGCTGACCTGTGGATGACACCTTGGGCAGCCCTGCTTCAACACAATGGATCATTCAGCCTTCATGGCTGAGATCTCAGCCCTATGCACTGTCCCTGGGCTGACCAGTGTCAACCCTGAGCCTGAGCCATTTGATCACAAGGGATCACCCGTGTGCCTCAGCCTCACCCCACGTCCCAGCACTAGTGACATGAACTCCAGTCTTGAAGGAGCATTCTAGGGCTTGCTAAGTTGCTTGGGACAGTGAATAGAATTACCAGCTTATAAGGTTATATAAAATTAACTGTTTTCCAACCACAGGACTTGCCGGTAGGTTTTACAGCTAATGTGCATTGTAAAACTGAAAGGCACACTGAAGTGTTCCCTTTTCCAGCCTCTTCATGCCCCTTGTTGATGGGACAACCACGGACCCCTGACCGAGTCAGTGTTCTCCTAACCGAGTTCATGGATGGGACCAGAATGTTGAACCCTATTCCTGCTCTGATTACGGCCTGGGCTCAAGGGGTTTCCACCTCTAGCCCACAGCAGGGCTCCTGAAACCCTCCTTATTTCTCCCTGATGCCGCTCTCAGGGCCACCATTCTACCCTCACTAGGCTCCACATCCTTCCCAGGTGAGCTAGAACTGCATCCTAGGAACCCCTGTCCAGGGAAAGCTTCTTACTGCTCAGGCATCAGGCTCAGGTAGCTGCTGGCTGCATCTCTCTCTCTGACATGCCATCCCGCTCCGATCATTCCATCTTCTCCTCAGCAGCCTCCACCTCCTCAGTGGCCTCTCCTGGGGCCAGCACCTCTGCGACTCCCCACCATGCTCCTACACCTTGATTGCCTTTAGGCTCTCAGCAGCATGAGCTATGATGTCTCCGAGGTGTCATCCTTAGGCACAGCCTTCATGCCCATGTTTTCTGGGCTTGTGCCTCTGCAGCCAAAACTGAAGAGGAAGGAAGCATGAGGGAACTCATCAGCCAGGGACGGCAAAGACTCTGTAACAAGGGGAGGGCCAGGGACACAGCCTTTGCTGGGACTGAGAAGTCCTGAGCACCACACCCTTGCCTCCATTCTGAAAGGCCCATTTATCACCCCATTATCAGCTTCTGGGACCTAAGAGGCTGCTGCCAGGAGAGGGGTGGGAGCCAGTCTGGAAGAGGCAACTGGTCATTCACCTGCAGCTGGAAGGCACAACGGCCACCCCAGACAGCCACGTCTGGACAAGGGCAGTGGGACAGCCAGTAGCTAGGAACTCACACTGTGAGGGAGCCTGCTTGTGTCGAGACCCCAGCTCTACACTGACTGTCCTTAGAGCCTGGGCAAGTTGATTAACTGCTCAGTGCCTCAGTTTCCCTAGCTCTAAAATGGGGATAGTAATTGTGCCTATCATAAATGGGTGTGAGTCTGGCAGTGCCTGGTGCATTATGCTGAGAACAATTGCCTTACACATTGTGCATACCCAGTGAGCCAGTTTACAGCCCCTCAGAGGAGAGCCATCAGCGGGCATCCGAGGGAGCCTGGAACCCTGTGTTCTGCAGGTGCCTGGGGTCCCATGCCCAGGAGAAGCTGCTCCCCCACCCCATAGCAGTCTACAGAGCACCGCCTGGCCAGACAGACACTTCTTTGTGCAGGTGTCATAAGGGAGGTCTGGGTCCCTCCGGGCTCTGTCCTTCCCTGGCTGGACTGTAGCGAGCCCAGGACCCTTCCTTCTTAAGCCGGGCTCTCTTCTCCCTCCCTCCCCAACTCACAGCCTCCTCACCACTCTCTGCCTCAGACTCCGGACTAGTCTCATTATGTCCTTCATCAATGTTTACATCAGCGGCTGTAAGAATCTCAGGTCAGCCTCCCCCCACAGCCGTGAACCCTCCCTTTCTGACCCCCACCTGCTGAAACCTTTCCTCTGAGCCCTCGGGAGACTCCAGGGCAGCCTCTCCCTGGAACATTCACCCCTTGCTGTTTGGACTGAGACCTAGCCCTCCCTGAGACCTGCTTCCCCACCCTGCTGTCCTCCTGAGCAGGGCTGCTTTCCTCACTCCCTGCCCCTCAAACCCTCACTGAAGTCAGACAGGTCCTCACAGACCATCTCTGTGCCCATTCTGAGGAGCCCTCTAGTTCCAAATCCCTGCACAGGTTCTGTGACCCCGGCCTTCTCCCTTTCCTGGCACCACTCCACCAGATTGCTCTTGTGGGGCACAACGTGGCCTCCGTGTGGCTGAACCTAACCGCCAGGCATCAGGCCTCATCTTTCTTCAGCCATGAGCATTTCGTGGGTCCTCACCACTTCCCCAACCTGAAACATTCCCAGGAAATGAGGCATTTCTTTGCAGTCTTGGCTCCTCAGTCACATGCTATTGTGCTCTTTAAAAGACTGATAAACATCATGGCGCTTTTAAGCCTTGAGGGAAGTGCAAGGACGGCAGGGGCTGCTGCGTAAGTACCTCTCTGCGGTACCAAGTAAGACTGGGAGAGGAAGCTGGACCAAGCCACACACCATCACTGGAGACCCCCCCGGTACCAGGTAAGACTGGGCGAGGAAGCTGGACCAAGCCACACCCCATCACTGGAGGCTCCCCCTGGTACCAAGTAAGACTGGGCGAGGAAACTGGACCAAGCCACACCCCATCACTGGAGACCTCCCCGGTACCAAGTAAGACTGGGCGAGGAAGCTGGACCAAGCCACATCCCATCACTGGAGACCTCAGCTGGTACCAAGACTGGGAGAGGAAACTGGACCAAGCCACATCCCATCACTGGAGACCTCAGCTGGTACCAAGACTGGGAGAGGAAACTGGACCAAGCCACATCCCATCACTGGAGACTCCCCCTTGTACCAAGACTGGGAGAGGAAACTGGACCAAGCCACACCCCATCACTGGAGACCTCCCCTGGTACCAAGACTGGGAGAGGAAACTGGACCAAGCCACACCCCATCACTGGAGACCTCCCCTGGTCTGCACTCATCTTGGGCCTCCCTGTTCTCTCCATGTGCTACTGGGGCGCTGATCAGGTGATTAGCGATGCTGTTGCTGATCTGACTGCCGGTGGGGACTGGTGGTCCTTGGTGCATTCCAGGCTCTGCCACAGCCTGTGCATCCACAGGCGACTGGGCCTGGCTGCTCTCTGCCATCAGGTTTCCCTTCCATTTTTATTACTGCCTAAATAACTTCATAAGAAATCCTATTTAAAAGCAGTTTCTCCCACAGACCCACATAGAACACGGGAACTATTTTCATTTCTTTCTTATTTTCTATATTTATCCAAAACTTTTTTTTTTTACAAAGTAAAACTGTTATACTGGACCAAGCATAGAAAATTAACACCAAGACAAAAGTATGCCAGATTACAGGGTCTTTATTATGCCGGCGACCACAGAGGACTCACGTCTCTCCAACCTGTGGTGTCGAAAGGAGGGTGCCAAGACTTTTTATACCCGAAAAACCACCTTGGGAGTGGGGGTGAGGAGCAGGGATGGGGATGAAAAGGCTTCAGACATTCCGAGGGCTAGTGGATTCTGTAAATCACCTCCTGGGCGGAGACGAGGGCTCTGGATATTCCAAGGGCCAGGGGACTTTTGTCATTCCGTTTGTTACTTAAGTGGTTTACAGAAGTCAAGATAAACATTTGTTTACACATTATCTGGGTAAGGTGGAAATCACAGACCTTAGTTATTACAAGTCGCAGGAGCCAAGATGGCGTGGGTTTGGACTGCTTGCCTGTCACATTAGGGCCACAGAGAGCAGTTACTGATAAGCAAAGTTTAAGCAGCTTTACATAGTAGTTATTTCGCAGAGCAGACTAGCAGTTTTATTTACAGAAGCCAAGGCCAGCTGTTATTGTGAGGAGAATGGGGCAGCCATTACAACTTAATTTTGGAAAACAGCTTTGTCTTGTATAAAACGGCATTGCTTAGGTTCTAACTTTAGGTTAGCTATGTTACAAGACCCAGTTTTGTTGACTTCATCTAATTTTAACCTATTAAATGGGAACATTTTTTTAAAGTCTAAAGGCATCAAGTGTTGGCTGAGAACGTAAGTCACTGTAGTCACTTTGGAGAATAATTTGTGGTGTCTCAACAAAGCTGGACTTACTCCAAGGTTACAAGATGGAATTAGTATTCAAAACCAACTCAGTATAATTTCACATCAACAGAGAAAAGGAGAAAAACAATATAATTCTCTTAGTTGATGAAGAAAAAAAAACTTGATACAATTTTAAAAAATCCATGATAAACAATCTTAGCAGACTAAGACTAGAAGGAAACTTTGTTAGTCTGACAAAGGGTAGCTACAATAAACTCATATCCAATATTTTATTTAATGGTGAAATACCGAAAGCCTTCCCGCTAAGACTGGGGATGGGAGAAGAAGGCCTGACGCCTCCACTACAACTCAAAGCTGCAGTAAAGATCCTGCCAGTGAGTGTAACAAGGCAAGAAAAAGAAACAAGGAAGAAAGTTTGGAAAGGAAGAAAACAATCAGGTAAACACCGGTTACCAGCGTGTGTTCACTTAGTGATATTTCACCTGTCTTTGCGCTGTGACTTGTGCACTTTTCAGTAAAACATTTATTACAAGAACAAAATGAAAAAGATGTAATTAATCTCTACTCATTGACATAGAAATCTGTCTGTAATATGGTACCGATGGTGGGAAAAAACAGGCTGTAAAACTTTATGTTATGATTCTATTCAATGCATACATATCTTACATTTTTTAAAGTTTATATATGGGAAGAATATCTTTGGAAGGATATACACAAAAATGTATAATACTGGTTGTCTTTGGGGAGTGGAAGTGAGAAACTGAAGGTGGCCAGTACTTCATTGGGAACCCTTTTGTTGACTGAAAATTACAACTGAAAAAACAAAATTGTATGTGCATGGATGGGTTCCCATGGTGACTGCTTTGAAGAACAACATTCACTTTGGTGTGTAAGATGTGGTATATTTTTAAAAGAAAATAACAATTTCATTACTTTATAACAGTTTACTTATTAAAAAAAAACTAACCCAAATACCCAAATTTTAAATTAAATTTCTAAGCAAAGAATATGTAATTATTTGGATGTCTAATTGCTAACATTAAACAAATGCCCATCGATGATAGACTGGATAGGGAAAATGTGGCACATATACACCATGGAATATTATGCAGTCATCAAAAACGATGAGTTTGGGTCCTTTGTAGGGACATGGATGAACCTGGAAACCATCATTCTCAGCAAACTGACAGAAGAGCTGAAGATCAAACACCGCATGTTCTCACTCATAGGCGGGTGTTGAACAGTGAGAACACATGGACACAGGGAGGGGAGCACTACACACTGGGGTCAGTTGAGGGGAAATAGGGGAGGGACGGTGGGGGGTGGGGAGCTGGGGAGAGATAGCAAGGGGAGAGATGCCAGATGTAGGTGATGGGGAGGAAGGCAGCAAATCACACTGCCACGTGTGTACCTATGCAACAATCTTGCATGTTCTTCACATGTACCCCAAAACCTAAAATGCAATAAAATAAATAAATGGGAAAAAAATACTTAATGGTGAAAGACTGGATGCTTTCCTCCTGAAATCAGTATTAAGACAAGAATGCCCACTCTTAGCACTTCTATTCAATATTGTACTACAGGTTTTGCCCAGAGCAATTAGGCAAGAAAAAGAAAAGGCATCCAGATAGGAAAATAAGTAATACTATCTCTATTCAAAGATGACATGATCTTGTATAAAGAAAATTCTCAAGAGTCCAGGAAAAAACTACTAGGACTAATAAATGAGTTCAGTAAGATTGCAGGATACAAGATCAATATACAAAAATCAATGTATTTTTATAAACTTGTAATGAACAATCTGGAAGTGAAATTTTAAAAACGTTTCCTTAACCAGGCGTGATGTGTGCACCTGTAGTCCCAGCTATTCAAGAGGCTGAGGCAGGAGGGTTGCTTGAGCTCAGGAGTTCGAGAGTAGCCTGGGTAACATAGCAAGATTCCGTTTTTTGAAAAAACAAAACACTTCCACTTATAATAGCCTCAAAAAGAATAAGATACTTGGGAATGGATTTTACGAAAGAACTACAAAACTTGTGTTCTGGAAACTTCAAAACATTGTTGAAAGAAATTAGAGAAAACCTAACTAAATGGATAGATGTTTATGTTCATTGATTGGAAGACCTGATATTAAGACAGCAATACTCCCCAGATTATAGATTATCACAACCCCTAGAATTGCAGCTGATTCCTTTACAGAAATTGACAAATTAATCCTAAAATTTATAAGGAGACTCAGAGGCCCCAGAACAGCAAAAACAACCTTGAAAATAACAACTTGGCTGGAGGATTCATACTTCCTTATTTCAAAACTTTCTATAAAGCAACAGTAATCAAGACAGTGTGCCACAGACATATATTTCAACAGAATACAACTGAGAGTCCAGAAACAACCCATGTGTCTGTGGTCTCCTGATTTTCAAGAAGGGTGCCAAGACCATTCAATGGGGTAAAAATAGTCTTTCAACAAATGATGCTGGGACATCTGGA
>NW_022437986.1:0-20589 GCF_009761245.1 Sapajus apella | reverse complement strand
GGGAGTTTCACAAAACAAGAACATGTGGTTATCTTTAGCTTGTTATCTATGTACAGCTGATGGAACGCAGACCTTACAAGGAGCCTACAAGTCTGGCTATGTCCTAGTGCTAAGAAGGGGTTTTACAGCCTTGAGCACAATGTTTATGGTTCCAGTGCAAGGTCACCCTGCACTGGAACATGAGGCATGAAGAGGCCTTCCTCCTCAGAGGCCTCCTGCGGCCTTCCGCAGTGTATTGTTCCCTGTTTATATGTTACTTATAACCAATTTATGTAGGCACTCTGTAAGTCCTTTCTCCTTTGCTGCTTTTCCCAACAACTAATCACGTGTAAAAGTAGGACTTTGTGCCTGCTTTGGCGGCACACATTCTCAAATTGAAACAACACAGAGAAAATTAGCATGGCCCCTGCATAAGGACCCCACATAGAGTTTTGAAGTATTCCATATTTTGCACAGCCACTGGAAGGTCATTTGACTGTTTGCTGACTGGCTGTAAGGAAACAGAGTGAATCAAAGCAAAATGGGTGCCACCAAAATATTGAAATTGTTATTTGCACTGCAAAAATAGTCATGCAGGGTGGTCTATGATAACATCAGTACCGAATAATGTGTGGGGTGTTGTGTGCAAAATATGTTGTTAGTATGTATGTCGAAAGTTAGAGAATGTCAACTTGCAACTTCTTCATGGAACCTAAAAAAAATTGAAAGTAGGGTTTTGGTCTCTCATGTCAGCTGGAGATGAACATGTGTATAAAGCATCATCCTGACAAACATCTGCTGGTTCAGAGTTTGAGTCTATAGAGAAGGATCATTGCTCCAAGCCAGGTCATAACATCCATTGGTTTTTCTGCCCTTAGTGTGATTGATAAACTCTGTAATAGTAAACAATCATGTCAACTACTTTAATGAGATATTTATCAATAAATTTAGCTACAAACTATGAAATACTTGAGATGCCCTGAACTGTGAGACACAAAGACTAGGACAACTAATAAGCAAAATTAGGACTTAATAACATTTCCTGAAAACAGCAACATTTTCATATTAGAACCTATGAACAAAATACAGATTGGATTTTATTTGCAATTCCAACATAATTTCAGTCATGAAATTTAGGAACAGATTATGCCATTGCATTACTATTTCTCTGAGCATTTAAAAAATGTTATCTTGTTAAATCTTTTTAACAACCTAGTGAAATAAGGCAGCAAAGTCCTTACTTTGTAGAAGAAGACATTGAGCCCAAGAGGAGCAACTTGTCCGAGAACAAATAGCTGTTCATTATGGAGCTAGGACTTATGCAGAGTTGGGACACTTTCTACTATGTCAGACTAATGCGAGTTAACTTACTGGGTCATAGTGCTCTCAATTTATGAGTATTTCACCTTACTCTTTTTCTTTATGATAAGTTTGTAGAATGTACACATAGGTGGATGGAATAATATTGTTATGTTCTGATATTCTGATATTGTTTGAAATATTCTAAGCATTTTACATTTGGTAAGCATTTATCTCAGTATTAAAATAGTCTTATTTATTACATTTTTATACACAGAATTTGCCAATTACTTTCTGACTACAAAGAAAAACAGATGTCAAAAAAGTTTCCTGAAAACAGCAATGCAGGTAAGACTTCTGACAGTGAATTACTTTAGGCCAGTTGTCACCAGCCTTTTTGGCACCAGGGACCAGTTTTGTGGAAGACAATTTTTCCATGGACTGGGGAAAGGTTAGGGGTGGTTTCATGATTATTCAATCACATTACATTTATTGTGCTACTTTACATTATTGAAATAATTATACAACTTACCATAATGTAGAATCAGTGGGAGCTCTGAGCTTCTTTTCCTGCAAATAGATGGTCCCATCTTGGGACAAAGGGAGACAGTGACAGATCATACGACATTAGATTCTCATAAGCAGCACACAATCTAGATCCCTCATGTGAGCAGTTCACAACAGGGTTCATGCTTCGGTGAGTAATGCTGTCACTGATCTGACAGGAGGCAGAGCTCAGGCAGTAAGATGAGCCAGGGTGTGTGGCTGTAAATACAGATGATGCTTCCTTGGTTTGCCTCCTGCTCACTTCCTCCTGTGTAGTGAGGTTCCTAACAGGCCATGGACTGGTACCAATCTGTGAAGCACTGGTCATGAAACATATGCTTGTACCAGCAAGGTCTCACTATTACTGACTTCACTCCTCCTAATTTGAAATGAAAAGAGATATATTTACTTTGTTGGAACAAGATGTGTTCTTCTATCTGTGGGTTAATTGTCATGATAACAGTAATTTTGTTAGAACAAGATGCTCTGCTACCATTCATCAAAAGATTGTCACAATAAATATACAAATTGCCCAGCTCTAGGCTCAGCAGATGATGATAAAAGTACAAAATGTTTCACAATAACAAAAATGCTAGCATGCTACCTGGATGTGGACACCTAATACACTGTACAATCGAGACTGTATGAGGACACCTTTAATTTAGCCATCTATTTATCAAAGAGCTTTTGATAACAAGGAGACAGATGAAATTGATGTAGTTTTGATCTTTAAGGTGCTCATAACAGAATTGTGTCTATTTCATTTCTGTGCTTTTTCAATAGAATTGACAAAGAAACATTTTTATTGATGTTTTAACTTGTCCACCTAACAAATAACTATGAAATGTTTTTCAGATACATTTTTACTAATGCTGCAGAACACAAGTAAAAATACAAAGAGGATCTCGTTATTATCATTGGCATTTTTCATTATTTTGCTACTTTATTCAGTGCTTGCTGTGTGCTAGATGCCCACTGGAAGCTTATAATTATGATTATTTATTATATTGCTTATGTGCCAGACATAACTGATGAGGAATGAAAGCTTTTTCAAAAAAGGTAGGTAGATTTTAAGGTAAGCATACAGACTGAGTAGAATGTTTCAAGGTAAAGAAGCAGAAGAATGATGTTTGGCAGAAGGAAGATGTAACGAGATTGTGTGCTTGCCGGAAGGAACATCTAACGCGATTGCCTCTGGGCAGAATAGCAGCAAGTGCAGAAGACAAGATGCTTGAGTGAGGTTTGCAGGGTTTATGAGCAGTTCACTTTTGCTAGTACCAAAAGTGTGAGACACGAGAGTTTGGGAATGAGTTGAACACTTAGCTAAGGCAAGTTTATAATAGACTTTTTAATACTATAGAAATGAGCAAGTCTTCAGCCTTGGTCAACATGGTGAAACCCCATCCCTACTAAAAATACAAAAATTAGCCAGGTGTGGTAGCCAGCATGTGTAATCTCAGCTAACTGGGAGACTTAGGCATGAGAATCACTTGAACCTGAGAGGTAGAGGTTGCAGTGAGCTGTTGTGCCACTGCACTCCAGCCTGGGCAAAAGAGTAAGACTTTGTCTCATTAAATGAATGAATGAGTGAATTGATTAGCTCTTATCTGGTGGGCCATGGAAATTTTACCAGTAGAATGCTTTGAACTGCAAATACTAGATGAGCAGTGGCTGTAACAGTAGGAAACAGAGTTGTTTTGGTTGTTCAGTTTTATCCTAGAATCCCACTTGTCCCTCTTTCAGCTGTGTTTCTTCTGCAAGAAAGAATAAGGAGAGGCTATTGGTAGGGATCCAGCAGTGTTTCCTGCAGAGCCTCATTGGAGAAATTTGAGTAGGGGAGTCACAGGATTAAATTTGAGCATTAAGGCATTCTGGTTATGGTGTAAAAATGGTTAGCAAGCTTTTCCTGTAAAGGATGAGGTGGGAAATATTTTAGACTATGTGGTCTCTGTTGTATCTACTTAACCCTGCTGTTGTAATGTGAAAACCACCACGGGTAACATGTAAGCAAATAGGCATGACTGAGATCCAAGAAAACTTTATTTACAAAGCCATAATGCAGACTGGATTTGGCCTGTGGCCTGTAGTTTTCTGACCCCTCATAAAGGACTGATGGAAGGTAACCATGTAAGGAAACCAGGAGACAAAGTAAGCTTTTGCAGTAGTAGTCAGCTATAGTTTCCTTGTCACACATCCTTCAACTAGTGTCAATGTATTATGAGGTTTTCACCCATGCATGGTGAAAAAAAGAAACTTAGGAATCTCAGTTACTTATTTTAAAATGTTGGCCTTTTTTGTGGTATTACGTCATTTTCATTTGTTTTGCTTAATTTTTTTCATGTAAGAAATAACATTAATAATTGGCCATTTTTATTTAAATAAAAGCCGTTTTCTAAATGTTTGTGTTCCAAGTGACAGTGGGAATATAAAGCAGAGACAGAAGAGAGGTATGATCAATATGATTTAGTGATAATTGAATAAGAAAAGTTTGGGAGATAGAGAGAAATCTCAGATGATACACTGCTTTCAGATTGTACACTAGTAATTAACCTGGACATGAGGAAGGATAGGAAATTTTCTGGAGAATACAGAAGAGCAAAGAGCAGCAGGTTAGTAGGGTGACTAATTTTTTTCTATGCATGTTTAATGGAATATTCATACAGGATATTTTGAGTAGGCAATTGGATAATTTGCCTACTTAAATGCAGCATTTATAACGTGCATCCTACTAGTTTGACTCTCAATAATAAGACTTGTCGAAGATCCAAGAATCTGAAAATTGATGATAAATGTCCATGTGTATCATCATCAATGACCGAAAGTCAGCATCCACAGAATTGGGACAGATGAACTTAATAGATAAAGATGAATGTCAGAGTTGTGTTTCTCTTAGGGACTGATACTCTCTATGGCCTGTGTGACTCACAGCTGCCAGAAAAGAAAGAGAGCAAGGATCCTATTAAAGAAGCACAGCAAATTCAGTCCTAGAGTGCCCTGCTTGGCTTCATGTCATAGTTCTGACTTGTAACAAATTATTTTCTGCAAAATGTGCTTTGTGTTTTTCCCTTCTTGCAGCCTGTGAACAAACAGAGTCCCTTTAGTGGGCCATTTTTGTGTTCTTTCCTAAACAAAGGAACTTGTAAATAACAAAAAGAAAAAAGTAAGAGAAAGAGTGTTTTTTGTATAGACTAGCATTTAATGTAAACTTGAGAGTGAGTACCGGGATTATACTTAGAATTTAGGGACTGGATGGGAAAACTAGATAGAAATCTATATTTAATATAAACATTTCAGTATCTTGGGTAAAACTTTTATTAAAATACATCAAAGGATCTTTGATCCACTAAACCAGAAGCTGTCCAGCTTTTTCTGCAAGGACCCAGTTAGTAAATATTTTAGACTTTGTGGGCTATATATATTTATTTTTTTGAGACAGGGTCTCACTCTGTCTCCCAGGCTGCAGCGCAGTTGCATGATCATGGCTCACTGCAGTCTTGACTTTCTGGGTTCTAGTGATTCTCCCGCCTCAGCCTCTCTACTAGCTGGGACCACAGGTGTGCTACATCACACCCAGCTAATGGACTCTATGGACTATAAAGTGAATAAGCATGGCTGTACTCCAAGATGCTTTACTTACAAAAACAGTCAGTGGGCTGGATTTGGCCCACAAGTGCTAATTTGCTGATCCTTGTGCTAAAAGGAAGATGCTGTTAATGCAGTGAATCTTATTGTAAAAGTGCTCTGCATGTGTGACATTTTCTTCCTTTGAAATAAAAATATATTTAAATAGTCACCTCACCACATTTTTCAACAGTAACTTCATATAATTTTTAACATTTCATTTATAAAATACGATTCTTTTCTGCTTTTCTTCTATTTTATTCCTGTTAATAGCATTCAGTATTTTACTGTGATTATTACTTTTTATGTTTGATGAGTATCAACTATCCTAGAATTGGCTGATGTTTATCAAGCAAGAAATACTCTCTTTGAAACTTTTAGTATTCCTTGGTCTTTATGTGTAAGCATGAATATGATAACCAACTTATGTAATTTAGAAACGTTCAAGCGGTCTTTTAGTTCTATAAGTTTTAGAATTTTATACCTCAATCTAGCATTATTAATGCTATGTGTATAATTTTATAACCTTTAAAATATATAATTGCTATATAAAATTTGAAAACTACTGTTTTTTGTCTATCACATTTCCATGACCGACTCCCAATTATGATCTCCTTTAAAGAACTATCTACACTCCTGAACTCAGGTTTTCTTTCCATTCAGTCTTGATCTCACTCCAGTAAGTCTTCAGTTTCAACACCCCTCCAAGGTTATTTTTTGGAAGGTTATCACTAATTTTTTTCTGTAATAAATCTAGAGATTTTTTCTTACACCTCATTTTATTTAATCTGTCAGCAATACTAAACCAAGTGGGGGACATCTCCTCCCTAATAGCATCTTCAGTTGGCTTTCAGGACCTCACTCCCTCAGGCCTTCTGCCTTTCTAGTCCTTTTGTCGTGGTCTGTTTACTTGCTTCTCATCTTTCTCCTTTTGCACATTGTTGTTTCCTAGGGCTCAGTCCTCAATCTTTCCTCGTTACTATTTTTTTCTGTTTTTGAAATGGAGCCTTGCTCTGTCACCTAGGCTGGAGTTCAGTGGTGCAATGTTGGCTCATTACAACCTCTGCCTCCTGGGTTCAAGCGATTCTTCTGCCCCAGCCTTCTAAGTAGCTGGGATTACAGGTGCACGCCACAATGCCAAGGTAATTTTTGTATTTTTAGTAGAGACAGGATTTCCCCATGTTGGTCAGGCTGGTATCAAACTCCTGACCTCAGGTGATCTACCTGCCTTGGCCTCACAAAGTGTTGGGATTTCAGGCATTAGCCACTGCGCCTGGCCCCTCATGACTATTTCTTTTTTTAAATTTTTTGTTCTATTTTAGGTGCATACCATATGTGGCATTTCTCCCCATGTTATCCCTTCCCACCCTCTCCTCCCTCCCCCCGCCACTGTCTCTCCCCTACCCCCCGCAACTGCCCCAGTGTGTGATGTTCCTCTCCCTGACTCCATGTGTTCTTGTTGTGCAACACCCACCTATGAATGAGAACATACGGTGTTTGGCTTTCTGTTCTTGTGTCAGTTTGCTGAGATGATGGTTTTCCGATTCATTCAAGTCCCTACAAAAGACACGAACTGATTGTTTTTTATGGGTGTATAGTATTCCATCATGTATATGTACCACATTGTCTTTGTCCAGTCTATCATTGTTTGGCATTTGGGTTGGTTTCAGGTCTTTGCTATTGTACACAGGCTGCAATGAACGTACGTGTACATGTGTCTTTATAGTAGAACAATTTATTGTTCCTTAGGTATATACCCAATAGTGGGATTGTTGGGTCAAATGGAGTTTCTATTTCTAGATCCTTGAGAAATCTCCACACTGTCTTCCACAATGGTTGAACTAATTTACACTCCCACCAACTGTGTAAGGGTATTCCTATTTCTCCACATCCTCTCCAGTATCTGCTGTCTCTAGATTTTTTTAATGACCTGGCGTGAGATGATATCTCAGTGTAATTTTGATTTGCATTTCTCTAATGACGAGTGATGAGTATTATTTAATATGTTTGTTGGTCTCATATATGTCTTCTATTGAAAAATGTCTGTTCATGTCCTTCACCCACTTTTGAATGGGGTTGTTTGTTTTTTCTTGTATATCTGTTTTAGTTATTTGTAGATTCCGGATATTAGCCCTTTGTCAGATGGGTAGATTGCAAACATTTTTCCCCTTCTGTTGGTTGCCAATTCACTCTAATGATGGTTTCTTTTGCTGTACAGAAGCTCTGGAGTTCAATTAGATCCCATTTGTCTATCCTGGCTTTTATTGCCATTGCTTTTGGTGTTTTAGTCGTGAAGTCCTTGCCTATGCCAATGTCCTGCATGCTTTTGCCTAGGTTTTCTTCTAGTGTTTTTATAGTGTTAAGTTTTATGTTTCAATCTTTGATCCATCTGGAGTTAATTTTAGTGTAAGGTGACAGGTAGGGGTCGAGTTTCTGCTTTCTGCACATTGCTAGCCAGTTTCCCCAACACCATTTATTAAACATGGAGTCCTTTTCCCATTGCTTTTTTTTTGCCGGATTTGTCAAAGATCAGATGTTTGTAGATGTGTGGTGTTTCTTATCGGGTCTCTTCTGTTCCTCTTGTATATGTCTCTGTTTGGGTACCAGTGCCATGCTGTTTTGATTACTGTAGCCTTGTAGTATAGTTTGAAGTTTGGCAGTGTGATGCCTCCGGCTTTGTTCTTTTTGCTTAGGATTGTCCTGGCTATGCAGGGTCTCTTGTGATTCCATATGAAGTTTAAAGTGGTTTTTTCTAGTTCTGTGAAGAAGGTCATTGGTAGCTTGATGGGGATAGCGTTGAATCTACTGATTACTTTGGGCAGTATGGCCATTTTCACAATATTGATTCTTCCTAACCATGAGCATGGAACGTTTCTCCATCTGTTTCTGTCCTCTCTTATTTCGTTGAGCAGGGTTTGCAGTTCTCCTTGAACAGGTCCTTTACATCCTTTGTTAGTTGTATTCATAGGTATTTTATTCTCTTTGTAGTAATTGTGAATGGGAGTTTGCTTTTGATTTGGCTCTCTGCTTGTCTGTTATTCATATATAGGAATGCTTGTGATTTCTGCACATTATTTTGTATCCTGAGACTTTGTTGAAGTTGCTTATTGGTTTGAGAAGATTTTGCGCTCAGACGATGGGGACTTTTAGATATACAATCATGTGATCTGCAAATAGACACAGTTTGACTTCTTCCTTTCCTAATTGAATACACTTTATTTCTTTTTCTTGCCTGATTGCTCTGGCTAGAGCTTCCAATACTATGTTGAATAGGAGTGGTGAGAGAGGGCATCCTTTTCTAGTGCCTGATTTCAAAAGCAATTCTTCCAGCTTTTGCCCGTTCAGTATGATATTGGCTGTAGGTTTGTCATATTATAGATTTTATCGTTTAATGATACATTCCGTCAATACCTAGTTTATTGAGAGGGTTTTTTGTTTGTTTGTTTGTTCGTTTTGCATGAAAGGCTGTTGTCAAAGGCCTTCTCTGCATCTATTGAGACAATCTTGTGGTTTTTGTCTTTGGTTCTGTTTATGTGGTGGTTTACATTTATAGACTTGTGTGTGTTGAACCAGCCTTGCAGCCCCAGAATGAAGCCTACCTGATCGGGTTGCATAAGATTTTTGATGTGCTGTTGCAATTGGTTTGACAGTATTTTATTGAAGATTTTTACGTCTGTGTTCATCATGGAGATTGGCCTGAAGTTTTCTGTTTTTTGTTTTGTTTTGTTTTGATTTTTTTGAGTCTCTGCCAGGTTTTGGTATCAGGATGATGTTGGTCTCATAAAATGATTTTAAAAGGTTTCCCTCTTTGTATATTGTTTGGGATAGTTTCAGAATGAATAGTACCAGCTCCTCTTTGTATGTCTGGTTGAATTCAGTTGTGAACACTTCTGGGCCTGTACTGTTTTTGATTGATAGGCTATTAATTGTTACCTCAACTTTGGCCCTTGTTACTGGTCTGTTCAAGGTTTCAACTTATTCCTGGTTTAGGCTTGGGAGGACACAAGTGTCCAGGAATTTATCCATTTCTTCCAGGTTTACTGATTTATGTGCATAGAAGTGTTTGTAGTAATCTCTGATTGTAGTTTGTATTTCGGTGGAGTTACTGGTGATACCCCCTTTATCGTTTTTTATTGCATCTATTTGATTCTCTTCCCTTTTCTTTTTTATTAATCTGGGTAGGGGCCTGTCTATTTTGTTGATCCTTTCAAAAAATCAGCTTCTGGATTTATGGATTTTTTGAAGGGTTTTTTGTATCTCTATCTCCCTCAGTCCTGCTCTGATCTTAGTTATTTCTTGTCTTCTGCTAGCTTTTGAGTTTTTTTGATCTTGCACCTCTAGCTCTTTGAATTTTGACAAAAGGGTGTCGATTTTAGATCTTTCCTCGCTTCTCTGGTGGGCATTTATTGCTATAAATTTCCCTCTAGACACTGCTTTAAATGTGTCCCAGAGATTTTGGTATGTTGTGTCTTCATTCTTTTTTGTTTTGAAGAACATCTTTATTTCTGCCTTCATTTCATTGATTATCCATTCAACATTAAGGATCCAGTTGTTGAGTTTCAATGAAGTTGTGCAGTCCTGAGTTAGTTTCTTAATTCTGAGTTCAAATTTGATTGCTCTATGGTCTGAGAGACTGTTGTGATTTCTGTTCTTTTGCATTTGCTTAGGAGTGATTTACTTCAAATTATGTGGTCAATTTTAGAGTAGGTGCTGTGTGGTGCCTAGCAGAACATATATTCTGTGGATTTGGGGTGGAGATTTCTGTAGATGTCTATTAGGTCTGCTTGGTCCAGATCTGAGTTCAAGTCCTGGACATCCTTGTTAATTTTCTGTCTCGTTGATATGTCTAATATTGACAATGGAGTGTTAAAGTCTCCCACTATTATTATGTGGGAGTCTAAGTTTCTTTGTAGGTCATTAAGAACTTGCTTTATGTACCTGTGTGCTACCTGGGTGCTCCTGTATTGAGAGCATATATATTTAGGATTGTTAGCTCTTCTTGTTGCATTGATACTTTTACCTTTATATAATGCCCTTCTTTGTCTCTTTTGACTTTTGTTGGTTTAAAGTCCATTTTATCAGAGACTAGGATTGCAGCTCCTGCTTTTTTTTTTTGCTCTCCATTTGCTTGATACATCTTCCTCCATCCCTTCATCTTTAACCTACGTGTGTCCTTGCACATGGTATGGGTTTCCTGAATACAGCACACTGATGGGTTTCGACATTTTATACAATTTGGCAGTCTGTGTCTTTTGATTGGAGCATTTAGTCCATTTACATTTAAGGTTAATTTTGTTATGTGTGAATTTGATACTGCCATTTTGATGCTAGCTGGCTGTTTTGCCCTTTAGTTGACACATTTTCTTCATGTGTCGATGGTCATTGTGTACCATTTGGTACATTTTTGGAGTGGCTGTTATGGATTGTTTATTTCCTTGATTAGTGCTTCTTTCAGGAGCTCTTGTAAGGCAGGCCTGGTGGTGAGAAAATCTCTCAGTAATTGCTTGTCCATAAAGGATTTTCTTTCTCCTTCGAATGTGAAGCTTAGTTTGGCTGGATATGAAATTCTAGGTTGAAAGTTCTTTTCTCTAAGGATGTTGAATATTGGCCCCCACTCTCTTCTGGCTTGTAGGGCTTGTGTGGGGAGATCCGCTGTGAGTCTGGTGGGCTTTCCTTTGTGGGTAATGGGACCTTTCTCTCTTGCTGCCCTTAGCATTTTTTCCTTCATTTCAACCCTGGTGAATCTGACGATTATGTGCCTTGGGGTTGCTGTCCTTGAGGTATATCTTTTTGGTGTTCTCCATACTTCCTGGACTTGAATGGTGGCCTGCCTTGCTAGGTTGGGGAAGTTCTCCTGGATAATATTCTGAAGAGTGTTTTCCAGCTTGCATTCATTCTCTCTGTCACATTCAGGTACGTTTATCGAATGTAGATTAGGTCTTTTCACATAATCCCGTATTTCTTGGAGGTTTTGTTCATTTCATTCACTCTTTTCTCTCTATTCCTGCCTTCTCATTTTATTTCATTGCATTGGTCTTCAATCCCTGATATCCTTTCTTCTCCTTGGTCAGTTCAGCTATTGAAACTTGTGTATGCTTTGTGAAGGTGTCGTGCTGTGTTTTTCAGCTCTGTCAAGTCATTTCTATTCTTCTCTAAGCTGATTATTCTAGTCAGCATCTCATCTAACCTTTCTTCTAGGTTCTTAGTTTCTTTGCATTGGGTCAGCACATTTTCTTTTAGCTCTGAGAAGTTTGTTATTACACACCTTCTGAAGCCTGTTTCTGTCAATTCATCAGATTCATTCCCCATGTATCTTTGATCCCTAGCTGGTGAGAAGTTGGTATCCCTTGGAGGAGGAGATGCCTTCTGGTTTTTGGTGTTTTCTTCCTTTTTGCACTGGTTTCTTCCCATCTTAGTGGATTTATCTAAGTGTGTTGTTTGTAGTCGATGACTTTCAGGTGGGGTCTATAAGTGGACGTTCCTTTTTATTGATGTTGTAGCTATTTCTTTCTGCTTCTTAGTTTTCCTTCTAACATTCAGGCCCCTCTGCTGCAGGATCACTGGATGTCCACTCCAGATCCCACTCACCTGGGGATCAACCGCAGGGGCTGCAGAACAGCAAGGGTTGCCGCTGGTTTCTTTCTCTGCTATCCTTGTCCCAGAAGGGTAACCGCTGGATGTTGCCTGAACTTTCCTTTATGAGGTGTCTTTTTGGGTATATGGGGCTCAGAGAGTTGCTTGAGGAGACAGTCTGTCCCTTATAAGAGCTCAAGTGCTGTGCTGGGACTTCTGTTGTTTTGTACAGAGCTGGTGGGCTGATACATTTAAGTCTGCTGCAGCTGAACTCATAACTGCCTGTTTCCCTAGGTGCTCTGTCCTGGGAAGGTCAGCTTTATTTACAAGTTCCTTTTGTGCTGCTGCCTTTTTTCATAGATGCCCTGCCCGGCACAGAGTAGTCTAGTCACAGCCTATTAGCAGAGGTAGTGCTGAGCTGCCGCAGGCTCTGTCCAGCTGCTGTGTGAACAGCATCGGTCGTGGCAGACTGCCTTGATAGTGGGGGATGCCCTTCCCTCCACTGACCTGGACCGTCCCAGGTCCAGCTGCACTTGTTGTGAAACTCTTAATCCAGAGTATTTCAGATTTCTTGTCTTTTGGGGGTGGTACCCATCAAGCCAGATCACCTGGTTTCCTGTCTCAGCCCCCTCCCTTTGAGCTGAATGGGCGGCTCTGTCTCCCAGGCATTCCAGGCACCAGTCAAAATGGCCATCCAAACTTGTGTGAGTTTCTTTGTGCTGACCCAGCACTAGCTGAAACCACTGAAATGAAAACTCATGGTGCTTTTCCACTTAGGAATCTCCTGGTCTGTAGGCAGTGAAAACTTGTTTGGAAATGCAGTGAGCACTCACCTTCTGCACTATTCTCGCTGGGAACTGCACTCCAGAGATGTTCCTATTTGGCCATGTTGTATCCTCCTTAATCTCATGATTTCTAAGAAAATTTATATGTCGTATCTTATTTATCATTCATATTTTGAATTAAAGGCTTCTTTTGTATTACATATTTACACCACAGACATAACTGTGATTTTCTGGAGGATCACTAGAAGCATCATCAGATGACCTAGGGAAAATTCTTCACAATATACTCTATACATTTGTGTGTGTGTGTGTGTGTGTGTGTGTGTGTATATATATATATATACACACACACCTATATACGTATATATACACACACACACGTGCACACACATTTATTTTGAAACAGAGTCTCACACGGTCTGTCACCCAGGTTGGAGTGCAATGGCATGATCTCAGCTCACAGCAACCTCCACCTCCTGGTTCACATGATTCTGCTACCTCAACCTTTTGAGTAGCTGGGATTGCAGGTGCACACCACCATACCTGGCTAATTTTTTAATTTTTAGTAGAGATGAGATTTCCCTATATTGGCTGCACTGGTCTCGAACTTCAGACCTCGTGATCCACCCACCTCAGCAGCTGGGATTATAGGTGTGAGCCATTGTGGCTGGCCACACATAGAAGTGCAGTGCTACATACAACACTGAACATTACACTGTGCTGGGATTATAGGCATGAGTCACAGTACCCAGCCACATATATTTTTTTTACTTCTCTTTTAAAGAATCCCTACCTTAAATGAGTTCAGGGTTGTATGTAGAAGTGCAATGGTTAGATGCGGATGTGTACATATAGAAGGATACAATACTTAGATTTAACAGTTATGAATAAATGTAATTTTTATAACTGACTATAAAAGTATTAGAAAAGTCTTATATTGATAAAGCATTCTTCAAAAAAAGAAACTTAAAAACTTTGAGGAATTGCTTCTGTCCAAATATATGCATAGCTAAGGCTCTTACAATGGTATGGTTTACAGGATAGATATCAGAGTGTAAGTCCAATTTTAAAAACGTAGTCAAATGTATTAATCTTATATTTTATGCCTATGGGTTTTTTGTAATTCAGAGAAAGGCTTTCCCAATTCTGAAATTCTTTAAAATCCTCTAGTGATTTATTTTTCATGGTTTTTAAATCAATATTTAAACTTTCTGGAATTTACACTCTATTACGTTTGAAGTTTTGTCCAACTGTTATTCAGTTAAATATTCACTATGGGAATTCTTTCATTATACAAATATATGTGTTATTTTTTAATTTCAGAAGAAATTATGGTACGTTATTCTATTGTGTGCTAAAATTTTCCTTTGTTGACTTAGAGTCCTCTTACCCATAAGAAAGAAAAAGATCTCTTGCATGCAAATGGCATGTTGTGGGAAAAAATTGCCATGCTAAGACTGGAACTAGACACAATAAAACAGCAGAACCCGCTAAGGGAAAATAAAACTTTTGGAGGACATTGAAAGCCTGAAAGAAAAGAATGCTAATATTCTAAAGGCTATAAAATTGGATAAGGAAGAATGAACAAAGATAGTATTTAAGGACAGTGGACAGCTTAGCATGTTGACAATGAAGAATAAAATGGTCAGTTCTGAATTGGAGAATGTAAGACACAACTAGGAAACACTGGAAATGGAAATTCAATCATGTCATTGTAGACTTGCTACTGCTCTACCTGACAGTGACCAAAGCCAGGTAGCAGAAAGAGACTTCTTTCCAGAGAACAAAACATGAACAGGTTTATTTGCAGGAGACAATGAATTCTCATACATCTAACCTGAAAGATAACAGCAAGATTGTTTCTGAACAATTGTAATGCTTATTGTAAAATTAACGGCCTAAAAATTCAGCTCCATCACAGAAGATAAACTCTGAGAGAAAAGACAGGGCAGGCACCGTCTTTCCTGTTGGAGGAACTTAGTTATTCCAGCCTACGGGCATTGGAGAGTACAAACCGACCAGGGGCAGAAGAGGTCTCACTGCACAGCAGAGCTGCTGTATCAAATCATGACCAGACTGCTTCTGGAAGCAGGCCCCTGATCCTGTTCCTCCTTACTGAACAGGACCTCTCACCTGGGGCTTACACCTACCGCACCAGTGTTCCCTGGCCAATGGAGATTTGAAACATTCCTGAGACAGAGCTCCCACAGAGAGGGGCGGGCCACCAACTTTGCTGTTTGGGTGACTAGCTGTTCTGGCCTGTGGGCTTTGGAGAGCCCAAGCTGACCAGGGGTAGAAGCGGTACCTCAGCACAGTTCAGCCACCTTACGAAAACATGGCCAGACTTGTTTAAGTCAGTCCCCAACCACATTTCTAATCACTGGGTGGAGCCTTTCAACCAGGGCCTCTGGTTGCTTTCACTGCTGTTCTCTGGCTGACAGATGTTTCAGGCCTCCTTGAGTCAGAGCTTCCAGGGGGAGGACCAGACTGTCATCTTTTCTGTTTGTGCAACTCAACCATTTCAACTTTAGGGCTTCAGAGTGTCTGAGGTGACCAGGGGCTGAAGTTAACACCCAGCACAGCACAGCTGCTCTACAGAAAGGTGGCCAGACTTTTTTAAAAGCAAGTCTCTGTTCTTGTTCCTCCCGACTAGATAAGACTTCTGAACTTGTCTCCAACCACCTCTTATAGGTGTGTTCAGATTGGCAACAGGATTGTACCTAAGTGATACAGAGCTCTCAGCGGAAGAGGCAGGCTATCATCTTTGCCTTTTTGCAGGCTTCACTAGTGATAGCTTTAGGCACTGGAAGATATGAGGCAATTAGGGACTGGAGTGGACCCCCAGGATACCACAGCAGCCTTATGGAAATGTGGCTGAACAGTTACATGGGTGCTGGTTTCCATAACTTCTTGATGAGCTGGTCCTCCCTGTTTGGGTCTTTAGACAGGCCCCCACTGAAGCCATCAAGCCAGCAGCAACTTGGTAATTCATTGGACAGAGCTTCACGGATGAACTGAAATCCTCTCTGCAACTGCCTCTGCAGTGGATCTGCCCTTGTTACCTTCAAAATGTCAGGAAAGCAAAGACCCTAAGTGCCATGTTGATAACTCTAACAAGCTGCAGTTAACCCAAGGAACAAGGCAGTCCATCTTTTGTGGGTACCACACAGTCCCCACTGCTTATCACTAGACAGGGAATCTTGGCTTGGGCCCACAGCACAGACCCTCCATCCTGGGCTGATTACACTAAGGGATGGCTAACTCACATCTCTCTTGGGTGGAGCCCCAGGAAACAAGCAAAGTGGTGGAGCAGCAAGCCAGCTGTTATGAAGCCCAGAGGGCAGGGACAGCTATCTTTCTAGGCTCTACTTGGCATTATGAGACACCTTATCCCAGAACTTTAGGAGTGTGGAGGTCAGGTCAGCCACATCTAATGTGATGATTGCCCAGCAGAGATCAGGTGTGAGAGTTTCCCTCTTAATGAAAGGAGACTTTCTGAAAAAAGAAGTCTGGCCAGGTTTTTGTGGAGCAGCTGTGCTGTTCTGGGGCATCCCTTTTCAGAGAATTCTCCTCTGAGACCTGATCTCTGCTGGCCATTCCTGCACATGAGATGAAGCTGGTCTGACCTCAGCATTCCTTAGTCTGCTTGCCTCTCCCAGGGCCCCAGCCTGGCCACACCTGCCTAAGGGCACTCTCAGGTGCCCACGCCTTTGCTTCTGTGCCAGTGGACCATGCCTGAGCAGTGGAGAGATGTAGCAACGTGGCCCCTCCAGGCATGCACCAGCCTCTACATTGCCTCTCCATACTGCAGCTCTTTATACACAAACTTCCTACATCGCTTTGCTGGTGTGTGTTTACATGAGTGGATTTTGCAGTACTTGCTCTACCAACATGTGGGACTGTAGCACATACTTCAACCCACAGCAACTGCCACTCAGGACAGCCTCATGGAGGGCACAGAACCAAAAGCACCACCTCTACCAGCACCTTGCCCTTGAGCTAATGCTGTGCACAAAAAAAGGGACTCTAATATACTTTGAGTGACCACTGCTGCTTAGGGGGGTCACAGAGAAGACACACAGACCTGCACAGGCCAGCACCCCACGCTGAACCAACACTACCTCCAGTGCAACAGCACACACAGCAGGGGCCCCCTGGCCCCCACTGAAGCTGTCTTGCGTCCACCACTGGATGAATGCCCACAGGGAGGCAGGCATTTCTGCATCTGCTAGCACTCTGCCACAGCTGCCACACTTTGGTGCCTTCAGTGCAGTAGACTCCAGACTTCAAGGAGCCAGAGAACAATGTTGAGCCCCAATACAAGTTTCCTAGAGTTAAAGCACACAGTCCAGGAATTGGGAGATGAATGTTGGCCCCCTAAAGTCCTCCAAAACCAAAGCCAGTTGGCTGAATCTACCTTACACCACAATCAAACCCTCAAGGTCATCAAATACAATAAAAGAAAAATACCCTGTGCAAAGGTCAGCAACCTCAAAGGTTGAAGGTGAATAAGCTCATAAAGATGAGGAAGAGTCTGTGCAAGAACACTGAAAACTCAAAAAGTCAGCATGCCTTCTTCCCTCCAGATGATTACGTCAACTGTTCAGCCTGTTGAAGTTTTCAGAACTGGCCAGAGGCTGACATGTCTGAAATGATACAAGTAGAATTCAGAATATGGGTAGAAACAAAGTTCACTGAGTGAAAGAAGTATGTCATGATCCAATGCAAGGAAGCAAAAAATCATTGTAAAACATCGCAGGAGCTAACAGGCAATATAGACAATATAAAGAACCTTACCAGTGTTCGCTTCGGCAGCACATATACTAAAATTGAAATGATTCATAGAAGATTAGCATGGCCCCTGCTGAAGGATGACATGCAAATTTGTGAAGGATTCCATATTTATAGGTAGAGTCAATATAGTGAAAATGGCCATAATGCTCAAAGTAATTTATAGATTCAACCCTGTCCCCATCAAGCTACCAATGACCTTCTTCAAAAAACTGGAAAAAAAAAAAAAAAAAAAAAAAGATATAGACCAATGGAACAGAACAGAGGCCGTGGTTGCAATGCCACACATCTACAACCACCTGATCTTTGACAAACCTGACAAAAATAAGCAATGGGGAAATGATTACCTGTTTAATAAATGGTGTTGGGAAAACTCACTAGCAGTGTGCAGAAAGCAGAAACTGGACCACTTCCTGACACCTTACACTAGAATTAACTCCAGTTGGATTAAAGATCTAAACATAAGACCTAAATCCTTAAAAAATCTAGAAGAAAATATAGGCAAAACCATTCAGGACATAGGCATAGGCAAGGACTTCATGACTAAAACCCCAAAAGCATTGGCAAAAACAGCCAAAATAGACAAATGGTACCTAAATAGTCTCCAGGGCTTCTGGACAGCAAAAGAAACAATCATTAGAATGAACCAGCAACCAACAGAATGGGAAAATATTTTTGCTTTTTACTCATCTGACAAAGTGCTAATATCCAGAATCTACAAGGAAATAAAACAGGTTTATAAGAAAAAAAACAAACCCATCCAAAGTGGGCAAAAGATATGAACACACACTTTTGAAAAGGAGATATATATGAGGCCAAAAAACATATGAAAAAATGGTCATCATCACTGGTCATTATAGAAATGCAAATCAAAACCATATTGAGATACCACCTTATGCCAGTTAGAATGGTGAACATTAAAAAATGTGGAGACAACAGATGCTGGAGAGCATATGGAGAAATAGGAACTCTTTTACACTGTTGCTAGGAGTGTAAACGAATTGAACTATTGTGAAAGACAGTGTGGCGCTTCCTCAAGGACCTAGAAATAGAAATTCCATTTAACCAAACAATCCCATTACTGGGTATGTACCCAAAGGATTATAAATCATTCTGTTATAAAGACACATGCACATGTATGTTCAGAGCGTCACTGTTTACAATAGCAAAGACCTGGAACAAACCCAAATGCCCATCGATGATAGACTGGACAAGGAAAATGTGGTACATATACACCATGGAATACTATGCATTCATAAAAAATGATGAGTTCGTGTCCTTTGTAGGGACATGGATGAATCTGGAAACCATCATTCTCGGCAAACTGACAGAAGAACAAACAATCAAATACCACATGTTCTCACTCATAGGCGGGTATTGAATAATGAGAACACATGGACACAGGAGGGGAGCATTACATACTGGGGTCTATTTAGGGGAGCCAAGAGAGGGACGGGGTGGGGGTTGGGGAGGATGGCAAGGGATAACATGGGGAGAAATGCCATACATAGGTGATGGGATGGAGGCAGCAAACCACACCGCCATGTGTGTACCTATGCAACAATGGTGCATGATCTGAACATGTACCCTAGAACCTAAAGCACAATTAAAAAAAAGAACATAACTGACGTGATAGAGCTGAAAAGCACACTACAAGAATTTTCATAATGCAGCCACATGGTAATTGCATGTTATTGCATTATGAAAATTGTCGTAGTGTGTGTGGGCACCCAAGGGTGCCCTGTAATCAGGTGTGGCCAGGCTGGGGTCCTGGGAGAGGCAAGCAGACTAAGGAGTGCTGAGGTCAGACCAGCACAATCTCATGTCCAAGACCACCCAGTAGAATAGACCAAACAGAGGAAAGAGTCTCAGAGCTTGAAAACTGGCTTTCTGAAAGAAATGAGGCAGGAATGGGGGAAAAGAATGAAGAGGAATGAACAAATGCTTTGAGAAATAAAGGATTATGTAAAAAGATGAAATGTGTGCCTTATTAATGTACCTGAAAGAGATGACGAAAATGGAACCAACTTGGAAAACATATTTTGAATATCATTCATGAGAATTTCCCCAACCTAGCCAGACAGACCAACACTGAAATTCAAGAAATCCAGGGAACCTCAGATATGCCACGAGAAGAACATCCCTAAGACACATAATCATCAGGTTCTCCAAGGTCAAAATGAAAGAAAAATTGTCAAAGGCAACTAGGGAGAAAGACAAGGTCACCTACAAAAGGAATCCCATCAGACTAATGGTGGGCCACTCAGCTGAAATCCTACAAGCCAGAAGAGATATTCAACTTCTTAAAGAAAAAAATTTCAACCCAGAATTTCAAGTCCAGCAAAACTAAGTGTCATAAGTGAAGGAGAAATAATATCGTTTTCAGGCAAGCAATTGCTGAGGGAATTCATTACCAGCAGATCTACCTTACAAGAGCTCCTGAAAGTAGCACTTAATATAGAAAGAAAAGATCATCACCAGTCACTACAAAAATGCACTGAATTACACAGACCAGTGATGCTAAAAAACAAACCACATACACAAGTCTGCAAAATTATCTATTAACAGCGTGATGACAGGATCAAATCCATACATATCATTGCTAACCTTAAATGTAAATGGGCTAAATGCTACAACTGAAAAACATAGGGGGGCAACTGGATAAAGAACCAAGACTGATTTGAGTATGCTGTCTTTAAGAGACCCATCTCACAGGAATTCCCACACATAGGCTCAAAATAAAGGAATGGAGAAAAATCTTTCAAGCAAATGGGAAACAGAAAAAAGCAGGTGTTGCAATCCTAGTTTCTGACAAAACAGGCTATAGCAATAAAGATAAAAAGAGAAGGATATGGGCCCTGTGCGGTGGCTCAAGCCTGTAATCCCAGCACTTTGGGAGGCTGAGGTGGGCGGATCACAATGTCAAGAGATTGAGACCATCCTGGCCAATATGGTGAAACCCCATCTCTACTAAAAATACAAAAAAAAAAAAAAA
>NW_022437985.1:9332-20590 GCF_009761245.1 Sapajus apella | reverse complement strand
TGGTCCCGGCTTCTTAGATCCTACCCCGCCCCCCCAAACCGGCTCACTATCCCTACCGACCTGCCACTAAAAAAAAAAAAAAAAAAAAAAAAAATTAGCCGGCATGGTGGTGCATGCCTGTAGTCCCAGCTACTTGGAAGGCTGAGGCAGGAGGATCGTTTGAACCTGCAAGGTGGCGGTTGCAGTGAGCAGAGATTGAGGCGCCACTGCACTCAAGCCTGGGCAACAAGAGCGAAACTCTGCCTCAAAACAAACAAACAAAAAAACCACCTAAACACTGGCCGGGCACAGTGGCTCATGCCTGTAATCCCAGCACTTTGGGAGGCCAAGATATGTGGATCACCTGAGGTCTGGGGTTAATGGTGAAACCCATCTCTGCAAAAATACAAACAGAAATTAGCCAGGCATGATGGCAGGTGCCTGAAATCCCAGCTACTTGGGAGGCTGAGGTGGCAGAATTGGGAGCCGGAGGTTGCAGTGAGCCAAGATCCCACCACTGCACTCTAGCCTGGGTGACAGAGCGAGACCCCACCCCAATAATTGAGAGCCTGCAAGTGAACATGAAATCTGCCCCCAAAAAAGAAATATTTACTTAAAAAATTATTTTAGGCTGGGCACGGTGGCTCAAACTGCAATCCCAGCACTTTGGGAGGCCAAGAAGTGTGGATCACCTGGGGCCAGGAGTTCGAGACCAACCTGTCCAACATGGTGAAACTTCGTCTCTACTAAAAATAAAAAAATTAGCTGGGCATGGTGGCACATGCCCGTAATACCAGCTGCTCTGGAGGCTGAAGCAGGAGAATTGCTTGAACCTGGGAGGCAGAGGTTGCAGTGAGCCGAGATTGCACCACTGTACTCCAGCCTGGGTGACAGAGCAAGACTCTCTCTCAAAAAAAAAAATAATAATAATAAAAGTACGTTTTCCCTCCAGCTTTATTGAGATGTAATCGACAAATAAAAATTAGTAGAGACGGAGTTTTGCCACATTGGCCAGGCTGGTCTCAAACTCCTGACCTCAAGCGATCTGTCCACCTCGGTATCCCAAAGTGCTGGGAATACAGGTGTTAGCCACCATGCCCAGCCACCTGGATAGTTTTCATCATCCTTGGGCCACTTGCTCCTGAATCAACATTCTAGACAACAGCTTACAATTAGTGCAGCTTTGGCCAGGCTCAGTGTGATGCTTAATATTGAGTGTCAACCTGATTGGATTGAAGGATACAAAGCATTGATCCTGGATGTGTCTGTGAGGGTGTTGTCAAAGGAGATTAACATTTGAGTCAGTGGACTGGGAAAGAAATCTGGATGGGCACAAGCTACTCAGCTGCCAGGAAAGCTAGAATATAAGCAGGCAGAAAAATGTGAAAAGAGAGACTGGCCTAGCCTCCCAGTCTACATCCTTCTCTTGTGCTGGATGCTTCCTACCCTCCAACATCGGACTCCGGGTTCTTCAGTTTTGAAACTTGGACTGGCTCTCCTTGCTTCTCATACTGCAGATGGCCTATTGTGGGACCTTGTGACCGTATGAGTTAATACTTAATAAATGCCCCTCTGTTAGATATAATGAACCCCAAGTTTCTCTTCAAAGAATCAGTATGTCAATATGTCCAGCTCTCTGTTCTTTGATTCTCTGTTTTAAAGTTAACTTCCTTGTAGTTCTAGTAAACAACCTTCTGCACCAGTTCTAATCAGTAGTTCACGTCTGTTCCCCCAGCCCCTGGCTCCGTTCTGACTCATCTGCTTCAGTCACCTGCTCCAGTCACCTGCTCCGGTCACTTTCTTTGACCTAGGTCACCCCTGGCTACCTGCTCTGACCCACCCATAACCTCCCTTCCCGCCAAACCACCTACCCTGCCACTCTGGCTCAGACCCCTGCTCTCTTTAAAATAACCAATTGGGATTAGCCTAGCTTGTGTGGTCTAACCCTAGCCAATAGGGAAATGGCACAGCAGTAGGGGCAACTCCTGTGAGGCATAAGTACCCCTTCCCCTCCTTGTCCAGGTGTGGGCTCACCATTGTTCCATCTGTGAGCCGAACTCTTCTATAGAAGTAAATTGCCTTGCTGAGGAAATTGATATTCGAGTGCTACTTCTTTTGTGGCTTTGAAAATTCTACTTATAACATCTTTATATATATAAAGATGAATTATATATATAAAGATGTTACAAGTATTTGTTATATATATGAATTATATATATAAAGATGTTATAAGTAGAATTTTATAACATCTATCTATCTATCTATATTCCATTAGTTCTGTCCCTCTTGAGAACCCTAATATACTCAGTGACTCACACCTGTAATCCCAGTACTTTGGGAGACTTAGGCAGGAAGATGGCTTGAGCCCTGGGGTTCTTTTCTTCTTCTTCTCCTTTTCCTTTCTTCCTTTCCTCCTCCTCCTCTTCTTCCTTGTTTGAGACAGGTTCTTGCTCTGTTGTCAAGCCTGGAGTGTAGCGGCACAATTGTGACTCATTGCTTCTCAACCTCCTGAGAGCCCAGGAGTTTGAGGTTGCAGTCAGCTATAATCACACCACCACACTCCTGCCTGGGTGACAGAGCAAGACCCTGTTTCAAAAAATAAGTGAGCAAGCAAACAAACAAAAAACTCTGCTTGGTAGAGGTGAATTGTCTGTTTTATGCTGATAATTCTGCTTACTTTAGTCCCTTGGTTCTGAACTGGGCCAATTTTGCTCCCCAAGCTACATGTGGCAATATCTGGAGAGCTGTGATTGTCACAGAGGAGTTGGAGGGGGTTGCTATTAACATCTAGAGGGCAGAGGTCAGGATGCTGCTTAACTCTTAAAACATACAGGACAGGCCGGGCGCGGTGGCTCAAGCCTGTAATCCCAGCACTTTGGGAGGCCGAGGCGGGTGGATCACGAGGTCAAGAGATCGAGACCATCCTGGTCAACACGGTGAAACCCCGTCTCTACCAAAAATACAAAAAATTAGCTGGGTATGGTGGCGCGGGCCTGTAATCCCAGCTACTCAGGAGGCTGAGGCAGGAGAATTGCCTGAACCCAGGAGGCGGAGGTTGCGGTGAGCCGAGATCGCGCCATTGCACTCCAGCCTGGGTAACATGAGTGAAACTCCGTCTCAAAAAAAAAAAAAAAAAAAAAAAACCATAAAAAGGAAAACCCCCCACAAAAAAATGATAATCCAGCCGGGCACGGTGGCTCACGCCTATAATCTCAGCACTTTAGGAGGTGAGGCGGGCAGATCATCTGAGGTTGGGAGTTCAAGACCAGCCCGACCAACATGGAGAAACCCCATCTCTACTAAAAATAACAAAATTAGGCCGGGCATGGTGGCTAATGCCTGTAATCCCAGCATTTTGGGAGGCCAAGGCAGGTAGATCACTTGAGTTCAGGCGTCCAAGACCAGCCTGACCAACATGGTGAAACCCCATCTCTACTAAAATTACAAAAATTAGCAGGGCATGGTGGCACACACCCGTAATCCCAGCTACTCGAGAGGCTGAGGCAGGAGAATTGCTTGAGCCTGGGAGGCACAGGTTGCAGTGAACTGAGATTGCACCACTGCACTCTAGTCTGGGCAACAGGGTGAGACCCTGTCTCAAAAAATAAAAAATAAAAAAAATCCCACAAAATTAGCCAGGCATGGTGGCACACGCTTGTGATCCCAGCTCCTCGGGAGGCTGAGGCAGGGGAATTGCTTGAACCCAGGAGGTGGAGGTTGCAGTGAGCCAAGATCGTGCCACTGCACTCCAGTCTGGGCAACAAGAGCAAAACTCCGTCTCGAAAAAAAAAAATATATATGATTTAGCCCAAAATGTCAACAGTGTGAAGGTGAAGGAACTGCCACAAAGGCTTGGCAAACAGGAGTGGCATGACTACATTATTGACAGGCCACATGAAAATATTTAAAGCCATATCGATCGTCCCTGTTTTTATGATTTCTTCTTTTTCTCCATGCAATTTCAGGGGCAAAGTAAGGGAGTAAGTCAAAGGTGGTCCAAATAGACAACTGGGAATCTTAGGGCATAATATGGCCTTCATGGAGGCCCTTGCTGAATTTAGGGCCTGATCCTAGAACCCTAGCATTGCCAAGAGAGGCGGGCTCGCAGGTGAGAAGACAAATCATGGGAAAGCCCAAATATGTTGGAATTCATTTGATAGTATCTAAGCTGGGGGTGATTGTCCCCACTAGCATTACATGACTATAGATCCAGTTGTTTGGAGAAATCCATTTCCTCCACAGGGAATATGTATTACATTAGAACCATAAGATGGAGGCCGGGCGCGGTGGCTCACACCTATAATCCCAGCACTTTGGGAGACCGAGGAGGGTGGATCGCAAGGACAGGAAATCAAGACCATCCTGGCCAACGTGGTGAAACCCATCTCTACTAAAAATACAGAAACTAACCTGGCTTGGTGGTGCACACCTGTAGTCCCAGCTACTCAGGAGGCTGAGGCGGAAGAATCTCTTGAACCCAGGAGGCAGAGAGGTTGCAGTGAGCTGAGATCTCACCACTGCACTCAAGCCTGGGAGACAGAGCGAGACTCTGTCTCAAAAAACAAAACAAATAAACAAACAAAAGACAGAACCAAAGATGGAATCCTTAGTAAATGGAATAATTTGGCAAAATTCAGTTGTCTGATATTTTTGCATAAAATTCTATTTCTATTTTAATTGAGTCAGATAAAATATCAGGTGTTTACTAGGGTCACCGATTTTTTTTTTTTCTTTTTTGAGACGGACTTTTGCTCATGTTACCCAGGCTGGAGTGCAATGGCGCGATCTCGGCTCACCGCAACCTCCGCCTCCTGGGTTCAGGCAATTCTCCTGCCTCAGCCTCCTGAGTAGCTGGGATTACAGGCACGCACCACCATGCCCAGCTAATTTTTTGTATTTTTAGTAGAGACGGGGTTTCACCATGCTGACCAGGATGGTCTCGATCTCTTGACCTCGTGATCCACCCGCCTCGGCCTCCCAAAGTGCTGGGATTACAGGCGTGAGCCACCGCGCACGGCTGACTTTTTTTTTTCTTTTCAAACAGAGTCTTGCTCTGTTGCTCACATTGGAGTGCAGTGGTGTGATCTCAGCCCACTGCAACCTCCACCTCCTGGGCTTAAAGTGATTCTCCCACCTCAGCCTCCCAAGTAGTTGGAACTACAGATGTGCGCACCACCACGCACGGCTAATTTTTGTCTTTTTTGTCGAGATAGAGTTTCACCATGTTTCCCAGGCTGGTTTGTTTTTTTTTGTTGTTGTTGTTTTTGAACCAACATAGGCAAGGGAGGATTAGAAGGGGGACGCGCCTGGCCACAGATCTTAGGGGTGGCCAGCAGAGGGCGCTGCTCCGAAGTCAAGGTCGCACCCTGTGAGGCCATACTTTCTGCAGTGACCAGGCTGGGGTGTGTGGAGAGTGCCTCATCCTCACAGCGACAGACCTGTTGTTCTGGGTGTGGATTTTCCGCCCTTGCCTGAGGGGCTTCTGCTTAACACTGCCGTTCCTAGACTTAAACAATTCTAGAATGAGTCCAGGAAGTGAGGAGAGGACGAGGGAGTGGCCACAGAAATAGTTCACATTAAGAATTTTTGCTTTCCAGGCCCGGCGCGGTGGCTCACGCCTGTAATCCCAGCACTTTGGGAGGCAGAGGCGGGTGGATCACAAGGTCGAGAGATCAAGACCATCCTGATCAACATGGTGAAACCCCGTCTCTACTAAAACCACAAAAAATTAGCTGGGCATGGTGGCGCGTGCCTGTAATCCCAGCTACTCAGGAGGCTGAGGCAGGAGAATTGCCTGAACCCGGGAGGCGGAGGTTGCGGTGAGCCGAGATCGCACCATTGCACTCCAGCCTGGGTAACAAGAGCGAAACTCTGTCTCAAAAAAAAAAAAAGAATTTTTGCTTTCCTTGCCAGGGACCCAGGACTCAGTGGGTCCAGAGGTCCTAGCGCCAAAAGAAGGAATGTGTAGGGAACACTATTATAGTTTTATTCAACTAGAAGCCAAGGCTGGCCATTTATTTTATTTTGTTTGTTTATTTATTTAGTTAGAGACAGAATCTCACTCTGTTTCCCAGGCTGGTATGCAGTGGTGCAATCACGGCTCACTGCAGCCTCAACCTCCCAGGCTCATGAGATCCTCCTACCTTAGCCTCCGGAGTAGCTGGTACTACAGGCACATGCCACCTTGCCCAGCTAATTTTTTTATTTTTTTTATTTATTTATTTTTTTTTTTTGAGACGGAGTTTCACTCTTGTTACCCAGGCTGGAGTGCAATGGCGCGACCTCGGCTCACCGCAACCTCCGCCTCCCGGGTTCAGGCAATTCTCCTGCCTCAGCCTCCTGAGTAGCTGGGATTACAGGCACGTGCCACCATGCCCAGCTAATTTTTTGTATTTTTAGTAGAGACGGGGTTTCACCATGTTGACCAGGATGGTCTCAATCTCTTGACCTCGTGATCCACCCGCCTCGGCCTCCCAAAGTGCTGGGATTACAGGCTTGAGCCACCGCGCCCGGCTAATTTTATTATAATGTTTTATAATAAAAATAAAAATATTGTCCCCTTAAAAATGTGCAGAGCATATCTAAAATAATGTCGACAAAGAATCCTAAAGACAATTTTTTTTTTGAGATGGAATCTCACTCTGTTGCCCAGGCTAGAGTGCAGTGGCGTCATCTCAGCCCACTGCAACCTCTGCCTCCAGGGTCCAAGCGATTCTCCTGCCTCAGCCTCGAGTAGCTGGAATTACAGGTGCCTGCCACCATGCCTGGCTAATTTTTGTATTTTTTTCAGTAGAGAAGGGTTTTCGCCCTGTTGGTCAGGCTGGTCTCAAACTCCTGACCTCAGGTGATCCGCCCACCTCAGCCTCCCAAAGTGCTGGGATTACAGGTGTGAGCCACCACACCCAGCCAAGACAATTTTATTTATTTATTTTTTTTGAGACGGAGTTTCGCTCTTGTTACCCAGGCTAGAGTGCAATGGCGCGATCTCGGCTCACCGCAACCTCCGCCTCCTGGGTTCAGGCAATTCTCCTGCCTCAGCCTCCTTAGTAGCTGGGATTACAGGCACGCGCCACCATGCCCAGCTAATTTTTTGTATTTTTAGTAGAGACGGGGTTTCACCATGTTGACCAGGATGGTCTCGATCTCTTGACCTCATGATCCACCCGCCTCGGCCTCCCAAAGTGCTGGGATTACAGGCTTGAGCCACCGCGCCCGGCCCAAGACAATTTTAAGGAACAGACATTCTCAGCTCAGAGAGTGGCTCACGCCTGTAGTCCCAGCACTTTGGGAGGCCAAGGCCGGTGGATCACCAGAGGGCAGGAGTTTGAGACCAGCCTGGCCAACATGGTGAAACCCTATCTCTACTAAAAATACAAAAATTAGCCAGGTATGGTGGTGCATGCCTATAATCCCAGCTACTAGGGAGGCTGAGACAGGAAAATTGCTTGAACCCAGGAGGCGGAGGTTGCAGTGAGCTGAGATCATGCCATTGTTCTCTAGCCTTGGAAACATGAGTGAAACCTTGTCAAAAAAAAACAAAAAAAAAAGAAGAAAAGAAACAGGCATTCTCACAAAAGTACAAGGAGCAATGTTCTTGTGAAGAAGGACATTATAAGAAGAGAATAGGCTGAAATGAACAAACAACAAGATGAACAAAAAAGGAAGCTAATAATTCCTGAGCTTTCAAATCCTTATTGGGGCCAGGTACAGTGGCTCATGACCTTAATCCCAGCACTTTGGGAGGTGAGACAGGTAGATAGCTTGAGCCCAGGAGTTTGAGACCAGCCTGGGCAACATGGCAAAATCCCACCTCTATTTAAAAAAAAAAAAAAAGAGAAGAGGGAGGGAAGGGGCAGGGAGGGGAGGGGAGGAAGGAAAGAAGATCCTTATTGGAAAGAGCAAAAGGCAGAATTGATGCTATGAAAATGAAATCAGGCCAGGCGCTGTGGCTCACGCCTGTAATCCTAGCACTTTGGGAGGCCGAGGTGGGTGGATCACCTGAGGTCAGGAGTTCAAGACCAGCCTGGCCATCATGGTGAAACCCCACCTTAAAAAAATAAAAATAAGCCGGGCGCGGTGGCTCACGCCTGTAATCCCAGCACTTTGGGAGGCCGAGGCGGGTGGATCACGAGGTCAAGAGATCGAGACCATCCTGGTCAACACGGTGAAACCCCGTCTCTACTAAAAATACAAAAAATTAGCTGGGCATGGTGATGCATGACTGTAATCCCAGCTACTCAGGAGGCTGAGGCAGGAGAATTGCCTGAACCCAGGAGGCGGAGGTTGCGGTGAGCCGAGATCGCGCCATTGCACTCCAGCCTGGGTAACAAGAGCGAAACTCCGTCTCAAAAAAAAAAAAAAACAAAGAAAATGAAATCAGTGACTGATATATACAAATTGCAGAATGTCTTCTAGAATAACAAAGGAATCTGGGTGTGGTAGGTTATGCCTACCACACTTTGGAAAGCTGAGGAGGTTGGACAGCCTGAGCCCAGGAGTTAGAGACCAACCTGGCCAACATGATGAAATCCCACCTCTACAAAAAATACAAAAATTAGCTGGGTGTGGTGGCGTGTGCCTGTAGTACCAGCTACTCTAGAGGCTAAGGTAGGAGGATCACCTAAGCCCCAGGAAGTCAAGGCCACAGTGAGCCTTGATCGAGTTTTGCCACTGCACTCCAGCCTAAGCAACCATGAGACCCTGTCTCAAAACAAACAAACAAATAAATAATGGTAGATATAGAGGATAAAATGGAAGGCCAAAAGCAGAATATCAACATTAGTAACGTAACAAGAAAATAGGAATGTCAGATTCCTAAAGCAAAAACAACAGGAGTGCAGATTAAAGTAGCTCTATATAATCGGTATAAAATCAAAGTTTTAATGACTTGCAAGTTAAATATTTGAAATGCTTTCTAAAAATGAGAAATATTCATGAAACAAAGATGATGGCTATGACTGATATTATTCAACAAAGTTTAGAAAGCTCTTATTAATACAATAAAAAAGCTAAATAAATATTTGAGCCAGGCACAGTGGCTCATGCCTGTAATCCCAGCACTTTGGGAGGCCGAGGCAGGTGGATCATGAGGTCAAGAGATTGAGACCATCCTGGCCAACATGGTGAAATCCCATCTCTACTAAAATTACAAAAAAAATTAGCTGGGCATGGTGGCGCGTGCCTGTAGTCCCAGCTACCTGGGATGCTGAGGCAGCAGAATTGCTTGAACCCAGGAGGCGGAGGTTGCAGTGAGCTGAGATCACACCATTGCACTCCATTCGGGGTGACAAGAGTGAAACCCCATCTCAAAATAAATAAATAAATAAATAAATAAATAAATAATTGTGAAGAAGAGGCAAATTATCATTATCTAAAGATTGTGTGGTTTTCTACAGGGAAAACCCAAGAAAATCAGTAGAAAAGGTCTGGAATATTTTTGAATATATAGGTATACAAATTGGGATAGAAACAATACAAATTAGTAGCTTTTCTAGACACCTACTAAAGCCAGTTCAAAAATATAAAAGAAAAAATATGCTATTCACATTACATCAAAAATATAAAATACCCAGGAAATAAATCTAACAAGAAATGTTTACAGCTTAGATGAAGAAAATGATAATACCCTGAAAGAAGGAAGACTCAACAAACTGTAGAGATATTCCATTTTCATGGATAGAAAGATAATACAAGAGGCCAGGGCCAGGTGCAATGGCTTATGCCTGTAATCCCAACACTTTGGGAGACCAACGTGGGCAGATCACCTGAGGTCAGGAGCTTGAGACCAGCCTGGTCAACATGGTGAAACCCCATCTCTACTAAAAAATATAAAAATTAGCCAGGCATGATGGCGGGTTTCTGTAATCCTAGCTACTCGAGAGGCTGAGACAGGAGAATTACTTAAATCTGGGAGGTAGAGGTTGTGGTAAGCCATTTCCACCACTGCACTCCCACCTGGGTGACAGAGTGAGATTCCGTTTCAAAAAAAAAAAAAAAAAAAAAAAAATCTAGCAGACTATTCTAAAGGCTACCTGGTAAAATAAACACTGTAATAGCCAAAGCAATATTTGAAAGGAAAGCTGTAATGTCATGATAATTATCACAATGCCCTTATGTAAATGTATAGGCCAGGGATTAAAGAGTCAAGAGTATCAGAGCAGAGTAAAAAGTCTAGAAACAGACTCAAATATTCCAGAAGCTAATACTGTCTATGTTGGCTCACGCCTGTAATCCCAGCACTTTGGGAGGCCAAGACAGGCGGATCACTTGTGGCCAGGAATTTGAGACCAGCCTGTCCAACACGACAAAACCTGTCTCTACTAAAAATACAAAAATTAGCCAGGTGTGGTGGCCTGTGCCTATAATCCCAGCTAGTTGGGAGGCTGAGACAGGAGAATCGCTTGAACCCAGGAGATGGAAGTTGCAGTGAGTCGATATTGTGTCACTGTGCTCCAGCCTGTGCAACGGAGCCAGATCCTGTCTCAAAATAATAATAATAATAATGTCTATGTTAAAGATGACAGCTCAGATTTCATATTTGGGAAAGAATGGATTTATCTGTCAATTGGATTAGACAACTTTTTTACTCAAGCAAAAAATAAAATTAGAGTCTTACATCATACTACATACCAAAATAACTAAATTCCAGATGGAATCAAAGTTTAACTATAAGCATTAAAAGAATATAGGATATTTAATATATATGTATAAAATTTTGATTTTTTTCTGCAATGAAAAAAGTTACTGAAACTCCAATAAAAACTCTGGACACTGAAGCTCAGTGGGGCTTCCTGGTTGGTGAACAACTTGATGTCCTAGGAGGTCATGTGCCCTAATCCATGCATTGAGGACATAGAACCTCCATATTTCGAACCCTGCCACACCTTGTGCTATGTGTCTCTTCATTCTGCTGGACTCATTTGTGTCCTTTGTAATAAAACTGTAAACCATGCTTGGTAGCACATGCCTGAATTCCTGCCTGCTCAGTAGGCTGAGGATTGCTTGAGCCTAGAAGTTCAAGACCAGTCTGGGCAACACAATGAGATTCCCTCATCACTATTTTTTAATTAAAACTTTTTTGTTTTGTTTTTGAGACAGATTTTCACTCTTGTTGTCCAGGCTGGAGTGCATGGCGTGATCTCGGCTCACTGCAACCTCTGCCTCCTGGGTTCAAGCGATTCTCCTGCCTCAGCCTCCCTAGTAGCTGGCATTACAGGCATGTGCCACCACACCCAGCTAATTTTTTGTATTTTTTTTTTTTTTTTTTGTGACGGAGTTTC
>NW_022437985.1:0-9232 GCF_009761245.1 Sapajus apella | reverse complement strand
TTTTTTTTTTTTTTTTTTGTGACGGAGTTTCGCTCTTGTTACCCACACTGGAGTGCAATGGCGCGATCTCGGCTCACCGCAACCTCCGCCTCCTGGGTTCAGGCAATTCTCCTGCCTCAGCCTTCTGAGTAGCTGGAATTACAGGCATGCGCCACCATGCCCAACTAATTTTTTGTATTTTTAGTAGAGACGGGGTTTCACCATGTTGACCAGGATGGTCTCGATCTCTTGACCTCGTGATCCACCCGCCTCGGCCTCCCAAAGTGCTGGGATTACAGGCTTGAGCCACCGCGCCCGGCAGTTTTTTGTATTTTTAGTAGAGATGAGGTTTCACCATGTTGGCCAGGCTGGTCTTGAATGCCTGACCTTAACTGATCTGCCTGCCACAGCCTCCCAAAGTGCTGACATTACAGGCATAAACCACTGCACCTGGCCCCCCCATCTCTATTAAAATAAGATAAAATAAAAATAAAATAATGGGCCAGGCGCGGTGGCTCACGCCTGTAATCCCAGCACTTTGGGAGGCCGAGGCGGGTGGATCATGAGGTCAAGAGATCGAGACCATCCTGGTCAACATGGTGAAACCCCGTCTCTACTAAAAATACAAAAATTAGCTGGGCATGGTGGCACATGCCTGTAGTCCCAGCTACTCGGGAGGCTGAGGCAGGAGAATTGCTTGAACCCAGGAGGTGGAGGTTGCAGTGAGCCAAGATCGCGCCATTGCACTCCAGCCTGGGTAACAAGAGCGAAACTCTGTCTCAAAAAAATAAAATAAATAAAATAAAATAAAATAATGAACCGAAAAAATAATACAACTCATTGTAATAAAATGCCATCCTGAGTTCTGTGAGTCATTCCAGAGAATTCAAATTCTCTAGAATTACCAACTCAGCTGGCTTGTTTTTTTTTTTTTTTTAGAGAGAGGGTTTCACCATGTTGCCTAGGCTGGTCTTAAAATCCTGAGCTCAAATCCTCTGCCTCAGCCTCCCAAAGTGCCCAGATTACATATGTGAGCCACTGTTCCTGGTCTACAAATTCTTTATTTTACAACATACAGTAGACGTTCAATAAACATTTGCTAAGCAGAAACATACACTCAAAATACCAGAAATTATCAAGTAAGGGAATACCAGTTGGTCTCTTGGATTCTTCCTCCTGATAGATATCCCAGGCTGCAGTGCAGTGGCGCAATCTCAACTCACTGCAACCACCACCTCCCGGGTTCAAGTGCTTCTTGTGCCTCACCCTCCCGAGTAGCTGGGACTACAGGTGCACACCATGTCAAGTGGCTAATTTTTGTATTTTTAGTAGAGATGGAGTTTTGCCATGATGGCCAGGCTGGTCCTGAACTCTGGACCTCAGATGATCCGTCCACCTCAGCCTCCCAAAGTGCTAGGATTACAGGCATGAGCCACCGGACCTGGCCCAATACTGCTAAAAATTCCAATCAGGTGACAAACTCCCCAGGCTCTGGTTTATATTACCAAGCATCCTGATGATAACTTGGCTTCCTGTTTGGCTCGTTTATGGAAAGAGAATGCTACCCAGGCTGACATGAGTTTGCATTTCCGAGTTGATTTCTCATCGTAAATTAATAAACTGGCATTCTGCCTACCTAGATCAGTCTCTTTGAACTCTTTGTACCTTCCACCATTTGTGTGATTTCCAAGGCTCCAAGCCAGACACTGCCCAAGCCCCACCACCGGACTCTGGCAAGTTCTTCCAACTGGTGCCACCTCAGGAGCCCCTGGGAGCCCCTAGGAGCCATCCAGCCTACTCCCTACCTCTACATTTCAGGGTGTGGGTTTCAGGGCATTCACAATATTCCTGCAATAGAAGAGTTTTGGGAACACCCCCAATAGAATCTGGGTGATTTGAATGTAATCTTAAGAAGGTATGTCAGAGATATAGTTGTAACTGAGAAATCTTAAGCCTAGTGAATTTTATTCCACTCGACTTAAAGAAAAAGCATGTAAAAGAAGGGGATCTGAGGACATGTATAAACAGGGCCCTGAGGGCATGAATTTACTAGTGTTTATCTGTTCCTGTCTGAAGTCTGGAGACCCTGACTCTGGGGTATCCAAGCTTTGCAGTGGCTGTAGAGGTTTACTGTTTTGGAGGGAGAAGATAATTCACTCCTCTAACACCTGAAAGAGGGAAGATTAGCCCACCTTCAGCTGCAATTTGATTTAATGATCAAAAGCAAACTACTTCTCCTCCTCCTCTTCCTCCTCCTTCTCCTTCTCCTTCCTTCTTCTTTTGTTTTTTTTCGAGACAGGGTCTCTCTGTGTCACCCAGGCTGGAGTGCAGTGGCATGAACTCGGCTCACTGCAACCTACACTTCCTAGGCTCAAGTGATCCTCCTACCTCAGCCTTCCAAATGACTGGGACCACAGGTGTGAACCACCATGCCTGGCTAATTTTTGTATTTTTTTGTACAGACAGGGTCTCTCCATGTTGCTGAGGCTGGTCTTGAACTCCTGAGCTCGAGAGATCCTCCTGTCTCGGGCTCCCAAAGTACTGGGATTACAGGCATGAGCCATCATTCCCAGCCTCAACAGGCAACCTTCTGATTAATAATTAGACCTCTGGGCTGGGTGTGGTTCTTATGCCTGTAATCCCAGCATTTTGGAATGCCAAGGCAGGTGCATCACTTGAGGTCAGGACTTCGAGACCAGCCTGCCCAAAACAGTGAAACCCCATTTCTGCTAAAAATACAAAAATTAGCATGGTATGGTGGTATATGCCTGTAATCCCAGCTACTTGGGAGGCTGAAGCACAATAATCACTTGAGCCCAGGAGGCGGTTACAGTGAGCTATGTAATATAATGAAATGGTTTTACTAAACTTAGGAAGCAGTGACTTGATTTCTCTAGAAATTGCCTCACACATATTCCAGGATACATTCTGTGTCATCTGGAATCTCCTCCCTTCCACAAACCCACGCTGTCTTAAGCACTACACTATTTTCCTATTTGTTGTTGACCTAATCTAGAAAATTCTCCCGTCGTCACTAGTTCTCCCCCACCCAGTCCCTCAGTCCCGCAGCACCCGTATTCTCTGCACTTGTCACCCCACCCTCTGCTGCTCCCACCCCAGCGCGCAAACGCACACAGGTTTAAAGTTTAGGCTGTGATGCTATCCTCGCCCGCAGATCACAGGACAGACATTCCCAGGGACAACTTTGCGAGGCCATGTGCTGGTCCCCCTTAGGAAGGAAGAGGGAGAAGTCCCTGCAGCTCGGTTTTGTTCCAATGGTCGGCTCAGCGAGTGATTCCCGTTTCCCCAAAGGCTGCCCCTCATTAGCATGAACGGGGGTGGGGGTGTGGAGAAGGGGTTGGGGGAGAGAAAGCAAGCAAAAGCCCAGGCTCACTTTTAGAGCCTGGGAACCCTGTCTACAAAAATGACAGCTAGAGCTTTCTGGCTCCTCTGCTTGATCGTCGGATCATCCCCTGAAGCCCCCTTGGCGGAGAGAAAAAGTAAGATCTGTGTAGCGCGGAGAACTAGGACTGGAGCAGGGTTCTGCGGGGGAGCTGGGGAGGGAACACAGTGAAACGCGGGGCGGGGGCCGAGGGTGGGTAGAGCTCGCGAGAGAGGACACCCTGGGTCTGCGTTCGTCTTAGAAAGGAGCAAAGGGTGTCCCCAAGATTTCATGTCTCTTGGCAGCCTTTTCGGAAAGAAGCCAATTCAGCTACTGAAATGATCCCGAGCGAGCCCGGCAGGCTGGGGAAAACTTTGCATGTTAAGTAGTTGCTCCATCACAGAGGAGGGAAATGTCAAAAGGGGTCGCGGCGCGCCTTTGGGGAGCCGTGCCCAGGCGGGGCTCGCAGGACGCCGCCGGGTCCGTCCCACTCCGCTGGGTGAGCAGGGGCTGCGGGGGGCGCAGGGGAGGGCTCGGGGGAAGCCAGGCCAAAATCCGGCAGCCCCAGGCGCTTCTCTGCTCTCCCCGCAGCCCCAGCGCACAGCCTTGGGACACCTGAGCCGGGGTTTAACTAACACACATACGCTCTCACAGTTCACGCACGAAATGAAATTAAGTTACTCAGCCCATGAAGAAATGAGGGGTTCTCGGGGTGGGGGGGGCGGGAATCGTGTTTTTGTTTTGCTTTTATTTGGATGTTCTGTTGGCTTCGCTATCTCTGGGAAAAATAGCTTCTGTACCTCACAGGGCAATTTACTCTGGGTTATTTTTCCACATGGAAATTGAATGACTTCAGTGGCATTTAACCCAAATATCAGACAATCTTTCCCATGACAACAGATGGTGTTATCAATGGGGAAGCAGTTGTGAGGTCCACAGTTGACAGTCAGGAATTGGATATCCACCAGAACTTTACTCAGCTGTGGATGGCACAACCGTTCCACAACATAATGAGTCAGATCAACCTCTTGCAAAAACATGAACCCTAACCAGCTATTATTGCTGGGTGAAAGCTGATTTTAAAGCAGATTATCGATTTGGCAAGACCAATCGTTTTAAATGAAGTGTTGTCAGAGCTGCAAATGGGCAGATCCAGCTCTTTAACACAAAGGGAGAGAAAAATAAAGGCGAGTTCTTGAGGTTCTTGCTTGTTTGGAGGGCACTGGGACCCAGGCAAGCGAGGAGGTGATATTGTGTAACTGGCATGGAAAGTTGCCAGCTTCCAAGCTGGCTGAAGTTGACTCACCAACCTGTCTGCAGAACTAGGCAAAGTCACTAGTAATTTAAAAAATTTGTTTTCATGCCATACCATTTGGGAGTCTTTCCTCCACCATCTAATGGGGAAAAAAAATGTAAGGGATGTGTGCTTTTATACTCTGCCTCCCAGCCAAGTTTTAAAAACCTTCCTTAGCTGTGGTTTAACAGTAAGTGGTGTCCAAGAAGCCAGATAAAAATCCACTTACAAATGCTCGATTCTGCAGAGACCAAGATGACAGTGTAAACACGGATGGGAAAACCAAATAATTCTGTTGTCAGGGGCGCTTTAACAATTAGGAGAACGTGTAATATGACACCTTTCCCCCTGGGGTTTGCTCTTGGTACTTTCTCAACAACCTGTAAATAGCAAAGAGGCTGATGTTTATATATGTTATATATATACACACGTACACACATATACGTACGTATTAAAGGAAGGGCAAAAAAGTTTGTTATCTAACCAATGTTGTCAGACATGTTTCCTCTTAAATAGGGGATTGTAATTTTAAAAGTCATAGATTCCTTAACAAAATAAAATGCTCCCATCAGGCCTCTGATTCCTCATGTAGTGAAAGTTTTCTTGGTTGGCCCCATTCTTAGAGGGCAAGACCCTTATCTCCTTCTTCCTTTGGGGCCTGGGAAGCGCGTGCCACAACCCCCCCGCCCTTGGCCGCAAGGCTGTGTCCGGGTTCTCCGTCCTTCACTTCCAGGCCTCCCGGCCTCCCTCCCATCTCTCCTCTTGCTGGTGCCTGCGAAGCCTACCTTGTCCCCTGACTCCCGTCCCCCTCCCAGAGCCCTTCTTCTGCAACGCCCCTGCCGCACTACCGGTCTCCTCCCCTCCTGGCCTCCCTTCCCCTCTCGGCCTCCGGTCTCAGCTTCCCCTTCCCTCTTCTCCCTTCTCGGCCTCCTCGGCTTCCCCCGACGGCCTCCCCTCACTGCTCCTCCTCCCCCACGGCCTCCCCGCCTCTCCTCTTCTCTCCCCACAGCCTCGCCGCCGCACAGCAGGAAGCCAGACTCCCGTGGCTGCCCGAGCGCGGAGGAGACACCGGGGCCCCGTGGGCAGCCGCTCCCCGAGGCCGCGCGGACGTCGCGCGCGGCTGAGGCCACACCCACCGCCCGCGCCTGGTCCGACCCGCGGCGCGGGAAGCCCTTCCCGCAGGCTGACAACCGGGCCAGCTTCCGGGAGGCCGCACGACCGCCCGCAGGGCCGCCGGCTCCGCGCCTGGCCCAAGCCGAGAACCGCGCGTCGCCGCGCCGCGGGCACTTATCGGTGGACGCCCCGCGACGCGCGCGCTCACGGGCCCTGCGCTTCCCCGCCGCCCCGTCGCCCGCGCGCACTGCCGATGGCTCCGCCCACCCCAACCGGCCGCGCGCCGCCGCGCCGCCCCCGGGTCCCGTGCCCGCGCCCGCGCCGCCGCCGCCGCGCCTCAGCCCCAGCCTCGGCCTCACCCCGTTGCGGAGGTACCCGGATCCCGACGCCGAGCCCTGCTCGCGCGCCTGCTGGGCGGACCTGGACGAGCGCGAGGCGTTCTGCGAGAGCGAATTCGGTGAGCCCGGCCGCCGCGCCGAAGCCCCGCGAGTCTTTCCGAGCCCCGGAGAAGCCCCCCCGCGCGATCCCAGGGCGCCCGACCCGTGCGGGCCGTTTCGCGGTTGCCAAAAACCCACGCCGGGGGACTGGGAGAGGAACTCAGGGTAATGCTCTTCTCCAAACTGTTTTTCGGAAGCAGCGGTGAACGGGATCGTGCACGACGTGGACGTGCTGGGCACGGGCATCCAGCTGGTGACCCTGCTGGTGGATCGGGACGGGCTGTACAAGATGAACCGCCTGTACCTCACCCCCGACGGGTTCTTCTTCCGAGTCCACATGTTAGCCCTGGACTCCTCCAGCTGCAATAAGCCGTGTCCAGAGTTTAAACTTGGTATTGAAACTGACCTGAATGACGCTGCATATGTACTTTATACCACAGTTTGTAACGTGGGTGCCACAGCCCTGGCTGTGGGTCGCCCAGCCTTTTTTTGGGAGGGATGGGGGACAGTACTGTAATATGAATAGGATTTAGACGGCAGGTATTATTTCAGCCACTCTGTGATTTAAGCCCCGTCAGCCCCCACCCCCAAGAGTGAGAACCGCAGCGGTTGGCATTAAACCGGCTGTCACTTAACAGATGTTGACAAATGGAGTGAACGACCAAACACCATTGCCAGAAGGGACTAGACAGAACTGAGTTTAGAAAAGCTGCATTTTTGGGGGCTTGGGGAGGGCTGATAGGGGGTGAATACCCACTCTCATATCTTTCTGTACATGTCCTCTGGGAAATCCTGATACATTGTGATAAGGACCTTTGTTCTGTAGTTGCTTTTTTTCTTTCTTCCTTTCTTTTTTTTTTTGAGACGGCGTCTCACTCTCTTGCCCAGGCTGGAGTGCAGTGGTGCGATCTCAGCTTACTGCAACCTCTGCCTCATGGGTTCAATCGATTCTCCTGCCTCAGCCTCCCTCCCAAATAGATGGGAGTACAGGCACCTGCCACCAAACCCAGCTAATTTTTGTATTTTTAGTAGAGACAGGTTTTCACCGTGTTGGCTAGGCTCATCTCAAACTCCTGACCTCAAGTGTTCCACCCACCTCGGCCTCCCAAGTGCTGAGATTACAGGCGTGAGCCACCGCCTAGTTGGTTATCGCCTAAAGGTCGCTAGACTGTTTTCCACCAGTTGCCTGTAAACTAAATACCAGTTTCACCTTGTGCAGCAAGATAGATTGCAGCTTGGGCATTTCTTAAAGGCCTTACATTTTCTGTTTCATGGCATTTAAAAGACACAATGAATTAATGTTCTGGTTATTTTGTCCAGGCAGCAGGTATATTGTGATGGGCCACATCTACCATAAGAGACGGCAGCTCCCTGCAGCTCTGCTCCAGGTCCTGAGAGGGCGCCTGCGTCCAGGGGATGGACTGTTGAGGAGCAGCAGCAGCTATGTGAAAAGGTTTAACCGAAAAAGGGAAGGGCAAGTTCAAGGTGCAATTCATACCCAATGCATTTGAAACAACTGTACTGGCATTTCTGGATTACAAGAGACTTGGACATCGGCAACGACATGAAAGATCCATCTTCATGTAATGAGTCCACCTTTAGAAGAGAGCCCACAGCTACTCTATGAATGACTTGCATAGTTCCAACTGTAATCTCCAAGGTGTCACTTTGTTATTTACAAGATGCTTCTTAAATGGGCTGCTTCTGAGCTCAGTGTCAAGGTTATTCAACTGTAGTGCCAGACAGTGATTTACGCAGCTCAGACAGATAATTGACCTGTCCAGTTAACAGATCACTGCTTCATGTTAAGTTTTTAAATTATTTTAATTTAATACATTCCTTAGTAGAAATAGTCCACAAAAACATACTCTTGAATTTAAATATACAACTTTTATATCATGTATCAAACCAGATTTTGTATTCAAACTATCACATTTTAAATTGTGTACATAACAGTAAGCGCACTCGTCAAAAGACATTTATGTATGAAATGTCATTTAGATCAAACACAAGGGTCAAAGCCTAGGACAAGTATTAAAATTTTACACCTCAAGAGTACTAAAGGGCCAGTGTACAGATGGGTGGATTAAAAAAATAAATAAAATTTAAAGATAGTGCTAAACGGCTTACTTCAGGCAAAAGTGTTCCTGATGAACCAAAATGTAAAATATAGTTTGTTTTCATTGCCTCCCTGCTCCTAATAGTGTATGTTTTGTGCCAAACTGGCAGCTATCCCAATGCGAAATGTATTCTGGGTGTATCTGATGTCATTTTTCTATTAAGACCAAGTGTAATGTTTGTTCGTAAAGCAATAAACCTTGCCTTGAAATCAGATCTTGGATGCACCTGTTTGTTTTTGTTTTATTTTGTTTTAGCCTTACTGAGCTCTAAAGATCTGTGAAAAAGCCTTTCTCAAATTCATTCCCTAAACCTTGGAACCAATATTCACCCATGACAGCTCACAAGCAAGTGATTTTTAAACACTTTTCAATTTTTTTTTTTTGAGATGGAGTCTCACTCAGTTGCCCAGGCTAGAGTGCAATGGCGCAATGTTGGCTCACTGCAACCTCCACCTCCCGGGTTCAAGCAATTCTACCTCAGCCTCCCGAATAGCTGGGATTACAGGCACCCGCCAACGTGCCCAGCTAATTTTTGTATTTTTAGTAGAGGAGGTTTCACCATCTTGGCCAGGCTGGTCTCAAACTCGTGACCTCGTAATCCACCTGCTTCTGCCTCCCAAAGTGCTGGGATTACAGGTGTGAGCCACCGTGCCTGGCCTCAGTTGGTTTTAAAAAGGTTTAATCATTCCAGGCACAGTGACTCATGCCTGTAACCCTAGCAATTTGGGAGGCTGAGATGGGCGGATCACAAGGTCAGGAGTTTGAAAGCAGCCTGGCCAACATAGTGAAACCCCGTCTCCACTAAAAATACAAAAATTAGCTGGGTGTCTTGGCGGGCACCTGTTGTCCCAGCTACTTGGGAGGCTGAGGCTGGCTTGAACCTGGGAGGCGGAGGTTGCAGTGAGCT
>NW_022437984.1:18047-20592 GCF_009761245.1 Sapajus apella | reverse complement strand
CGGAGAGGCTGGCGGGCCTCAGTGCGGAAAGGGCCGGGAGGAAACTGCCAGAGGCCTGGGAAGGGGCCTGAGGCGTGAGGGTTCCGCGGGGGCGGGGCCTGAACTTCCCTCTATCCGGCTCTCCGGGTCTGCGTGTTCCGAGTTTTAGAGGCAAAATCCGCCAGGGGGCGCTGGAGCAGCTCAGCAGTCTGAGAAATAGACCTCCCTCAGAAGTCAACGTGGGGCGGTAACTGAATCCAGGAAAGTTCCTTGCTATTGAAATTCATTTTGGCAATTTAATTCCAAAGCCTTGAAGTTGTCCAGGGCAGGAAAGTAAACTAGACGGTGAAATGCAAAGCCTAGCTTGAGGGAAACTTGCAGTTGCATGCTGATGGTCCACAGAACAGCGTAGAAATCCTCTCTCTTCTGTAAAGTCTGAGCCTGCCCTGGACGGCAAGGCAACCCCGGTGAACCGCAGGTACACCTCTAGAGGGCATTCCTGAATTAGAAAATCTGAGAAAGCTGGAAGACCGAAAAAAGAGGAAGAAATAATCAACACCTGCGGCGCCTGCTTAACTCTGAGACATTCTCTATTGTTCCTTATGCCTCCCCCAATTGATAAGACCATTGCACTTTGTAACCGACCTTGGTCAACCTTGTGACTCCACACCCTATGACCCCCCCCACTCAGCTTTTTTTTTTTTAAGACGGGTTTCACCATGTTGGTCAGGCTGGTCTTGAACTCCCGACCTCAGGTGATCCGCCCGCCTAAGGGCTTGGATTACAAGCGTGAGCCACCACGCCGGGTCCCTCTCAGCTTTCAAACCTATGACTCCCTCCAGCTTGCAGAAAACCGCCCTCAACTGTAACTCCTGTAACTTTCCACTGCCCACCCCAAAGCCCATAAAACCAACTCCTATCCCACCAACCCTTACTAAAAATACAAAAAATTAGCCGGGCCTGGTGGTGCATGCCTGTAATCCCAGCTACTCAGGAGGCTGAGGAAGGAGAATCGCTTGAATCTGGAAGGCAGAGGTTGCAGGGAGCCGAAATTGAATCACTGCCCCGCAGCCTGGGTAAGAAAGTGAGATTTTGTCTCAAGAGAAAAAAAAAGTGACTAATGTCAACTGAAGTTGGAAAGAACCACACGCTTGTGCACTCACAAAGACATGACCCTCTGATATGGCTCCAGACAAAATCCACAGGTTTAAAAGTCTTAAAGGACAGGAGCGGTTGTCCACGCCTTTAATGCCAGCACTTTGGGAGGCCCAGGCTGGAGGATTATCTGAGACGGAGTTTGAGACCAGCCTGACCAACCTGGATAAACCCCATCTCCACTAAAAATAAAAAAGTAGCCAGGCGTGGTGGCGAATGCCTGTAATCCCAGCTACTAGGAAGGGTGAAGGGGGAAGATTCACTTGAACCTGGAAAAAAATGTTGAGATGAGTTGAGTTGAGATGTACCATTGCACTCCAGCCTGGAAAACAAGAGTGAAACTCTGTCTCAAAAAAAAAAAAAAGCCCTAAATACAAACTCTCAGGTCTTAAGCCTCTCTAAAGATCACCTGTTTGGTTTGAGGTTGGGGCTATGGCTCTGATATGTGCAACTTAGAAACCAATTCCTATTTTTGCTGAGCTTCAACGCAAGCCCTGAGCCATCAAATCCTGAAATTACCCATGCTTGGACCTGGACATGAGGGCCCAGAGAAGCACTCAGGCTGTTGGCCGATCAATTAGTTGAAAACTGTGTGCAGTGGCCCCTCAGTTGCTCCATGGCAGCGGGGCCAGGCAGCTCCACCACCACTAACCCCACGAAGCTTCACAGCCGACCTGGCCCATTTTGTCTCCAGCTCCCTGCATAGGTAAAGTTTCACCATGCTGACCAGGCTGGTCTTGAACCCTGACCTTAGGTGATCCACTCACCTCAGTCTCCCAAAGTACTGGGATAACAGGCGTGAGTCACCACATCCGGCTTTCATGTCCCTTTTATTTATTTATTTATTAAAAATGGGGTTTCACCATATTGGTGTCAGGCTGGTCTTGAACTCCCGACCTCAGGTGATCCATCCGCCTTGGCCTCCAAAGTGCTTGGATTACAGGCGTGAGCCCCCCGCAAGCGGCCAGGCATGGTGGTTCATGCCTGTAATCCAAGCACTTTGGAGGCTAAGACAGGTGGATCACCTCAGTTCGGGAGTTCAAGACCAGCCTGACCAACATGGTGAAACCCTGCCTTTAAAAAAAAAAAAAAAGTACTATAAGCAAAAATAAATAAGTAAAGATAAAATTAAAAAATTTAAAAATGAGGCCGGGCGCGGTGGCTCACGCCTGTAATCCCAGCACTTTGGGAGGCTGAGGTGGGTGGATCACGAGGTCAAGAGATCGAGACCATCCTGGTCAACATGGTGAAACCCCGTCTCTACTAAAAATACAAAAAATTAGCTGGGCATGGTGGTGCTTGCCTGTAATCCCAGCTACTCAGGAGGCTGAGGCAGGAGAATTGCCTGAACCCAGGAGGCGGAGGTTGCGGTGAGCCGAGATTGTGCCATTGCACTCCAGCCTGGGTAACA
>NW_022437984.1:13578-17947 GCF_009761245.1 Sapajus apella | reverse complement strand
AAAAAAAAAAAAAAAAAAAATTTAAAAATGGGGTTTTGGGGTAAGGAAAAGAAAAGTACTATAAACCAGGCATGGTGGCTCACATGTGTAATCCCAGCACTTTGGGAGGTCCAGGCCGGTGAATCACCTGAGGCCAGGAGTTTCAGACAAGCCTGACAAACATGGAGAAACCCCATCTCTACTAAGAATACAAAAGTACCTGGGTGTGGTGACACATGCCTGTAATCCCAGCTACTCCCCAGGCTGAGGCAGGAGAATCTTGAATCTGGAAGGCAGAGATTGCAGTGAGCCGAGATTGGACTACTGCACTCCAGCCTGAGCAACAAGAGCACTACCCCATCTAAAAACAAACAAACAAAACAAAACAAAAAAACTACTATGTAGGTCAGGTATGGGGGCTAATCCCTGTAATCCCAGTACTTTTTTTTTTTTTTTTTTGAGATTCCTAGGTTCAGGCAATTCTCCTGCCTCAGCCTCCTGAGTAGCTGGGATTACAGGCACGCGCCACCATGCCCAGCTGATTTTTTGTATTTTTAGTAGAGACGGGGTTTCACCATGTTGACCAGGATGGTCTCGATCTCTTGACCTCGTGATCCAACCGCCTCGGCCTCCCAAAGTGCTGGGATTACAGGCTTGAGCCACCGTGCCCGGCCAATCCCAGTACTTTTAAAGGCCAAGGCAGGAGATTCCTTTAAGACCAGGGTTTGGAGACCAGCCTGGAAACCCCGTTTCTACACACACAAAAAAAAACCCAAAAAGAACCTAGCTTGATGCCTCATGCCTGTGGTTTCAGCTACTCAGGGTGCTGAGGTATGAGGACTGCTTGAGCCCAGGAGGCCGAGGCTGCAGTTAGAGATACGCACTGCACTCCAGCCTGGGTGACAGAGCCAGATCCTGTCTCAGAATATTAATTAATTAAAAGTATTATGTAATAACAGAAAGTGATTTTTTTCACTTCACTCCACCACTTCCTACCCCGCCCTGGGAAAAGAGAGTGACTCACAGCTAAATAAGTCACTGCCCTCTCGCTAGAGATTCCATGTGGAATCTAACCTCCGATGCCAAGATTTATAGAATATATATGTCTTAGAGATAGGAATTTTTAAATCCTCAATCTCATTTGTATAATTAAATAAGTTTATTATAGACACAGAAGTCAATATGTCACAACTAATCATATCCAATAAACTCACCCACTCATCTGAACCCAAAGTCATTTGCCATTTTTTTTTTTTTTTTTTTTTTCGCTCTTGTTGTCCAGACTGGACTGTAATAGCGTGATCTCGGCTCACTACAACCTCTGCCTCCTGGGTTGATTCTCCTGTCTCAGCCTCCCCAGTAACTGGGATTACAGGGCCTGCCACCACACCCAGCTAATTTTTTCATATTTTTAGTAGAGTCGGGGTTTCACCATGTTGGTCAAGCTCATCTCGAACTCATGATCTCAGATGATCCACCCACCTTGGCCTCCCAAAGTGCTGGAATTGCACACGTGAGCTACCGTGCCCAGCCCCCCCCACCCACTTTTTTTTTTTTTAAGACAGGATCTCGCTCTGTTGACCAGGCTAGAGTGCAATGACATGATCTTGGCTAACTGCAGTCTGGACCTCTTGAGCTCGAGACTGCTGCCTCAGCCTTCAGAGTAGCTGGGATTACAGGTGTGCACTGTCACACCCTGTTGATTTTTTTCCTTTTTTTTTGGGGCAGAGATGAGGGTCTCACTATGCTGCCCAGGATGGCCTCGAACTGCTGAACACAACCAATCCCCTTGCCTCAGTCTACTAAATTGTTGGGATTACAGGTGTGAGCCACTGTGCCCAGACCCTTTCTTCGTTACTGTTTCCCTCTCTCATTCTGTACGTATCTCTCGTTCTCCTCTTCTCTCTCTAGCTCTTGTCTGATGTCTAATGAGGTGTGAACGTGAAGTAAAGGCTCTTCCACAATCATGGCACTTGTGGAGTTTCTCTCCTGTGTGAATTCTATGTTTTGCATAAGATGAAGCTTGACTGAAGACCTTGCTACAATCATGCCATTTGTAAGGTTTCTCTCCAGTATGAGTATGCTGATCAACTGCAAGTTATGACCAATGTCTGAACAATTTGCCACATTTATTACAATTGTAAGATCTCCCTTCATTATGGATTCTCTAATAATTTGCACTGGTTGTATCTTTACAGAAGACTGTGAGAATCATTACATTAATAAAGCTTCCCTATACCATGGATCCCTTGATGGTGGGTGAGTGTTGACTGCACATTAAGGGCTTTGCCATACTCATTATATTTGTAAGATTTCTCTCCAGTATTAACTCTCTGATGTTGCCACACTCATTACACTTGTCGGGTTCTCTCCAGAATGAATTGCCTTATGAACCACAAGGGCTGAATTTCAAGTGAAGCTCTTGCCACACTCATTACACTTCTAAGGTTTCTCTCCAGTATTAACTTTACAATGGACTACAAGAGATGACATCTGCTACAGTTGTCAAGACCTGAAGGTCTTGCCACACATTATGTGGGAAGAAAGTTGCCCAGGTGCCAAGGCAAGAGACTGAAGGCATGATCTGCCCCAGTATAATAAATGATTACTTAGTTTTACCTATGATACCAAATATATTTAGAAAGAATCGCATAATCAATTACATAAACAATCCAAATTAAATCATTATTATTAATCTTTGGTTCAGTATTATAGCACAGAATCACTTCAGTCATATAATATGGACATAATCAGGTGAAATGTAATTAGGAACGGAAGGGACATTGCGAGAAGTGATCAGGAGGGGAGAGTGCCTTGCTGCAGTGTCAGCAGCTGGGAAAGTGACCTCTACTTAGCAGGCCGCGGAAAGGGAGTTTCTTTTTTATTGGGGGACTTCAGAAAACCTTGAGTCTTGAGGAAGGCCTGATATTGGTCAGGCCAGCCTGCAGACATCCAGGGGCTTTTTTTTTTTTTCTGAGAAAGAATTTCACTCGTTACCCAGGCTGGAGTGCAATGGCGTGATCTTGGCTCAGTGCAACCTCTGCCTCCTGTGTTCAAGCAATTCTCCTGCCTTAGCCTCCCAAGTAGCTGGGACTACAAATGTGAGCCACCATGCCCAGCTAATTTTTTTGTATTTTTAGTAGGGACAGGTTTTCACCATGTTGACCAGGATGGTCTTGATCTCTTCACCTCATGATCCACCCACCTTGGTCTCCCAAAGTGCTGGGATTATAGGTGTGAGCCACCGCACCCAGCCTCCAGGGGCTTAAATGTCTCTGTGGTGCTGTGGTCCGATGGTCACCATCCTTGTCCACTTTCATGTTCCGCTTTCCCACCTGGTGCTCTTTTCAAGTTCTTAGAAGTCATGAGAATAGCGGAATCCTAAAAGCCTTTGATCTTTCTGACAAGTGCATAGAAAGATGCTGAAGTGTGTGCCTCCCCTCCTTGCAGTGGCTACCTGAAAGGGAGGGCCCCCTGTGCTATAAGCATGTGATTTGCTTGACCCTATCAATCATGTCAGATGATTCACTCTCTTTACCCTGCCCCCTGCCTTGTATACAATAAGTATCAGCACGTCCAGGCATTCGGGGCCACAAGTGGACTCTGCGTCTTGGTAGTAGTGGTCACCGGGGCCCAGCTCAACTCTTCTCTTCTGTGTCTTGTGTCTTTCTTTCCTTTGATCTGTCTTCTCTGCACACAAAAGAACACCCAATAGACCTGGTGGGGCTGGACCCTGTAGATTACACTTGTAAGGTTACTCTCCAGTATGACGTCTATGATGGTAAGTAAGAGATGACACCTGAATGAAGGTCTTGCCATACTCATTACAATGATAAGGTTTCTCTCCAGTATGAAGTCTACAATGGCTTACAAGGGATGACAACTGAATGAAGGTCTTGCCACACTCACTACATTTGTAATGTTTCTCTCCTGTATGATGTCTAAGATGACATACAAGGTTTGCTTTTTGATTAAAAACCTTGCCACATTCATTATACGTGTAAGGTTTCTCTCCAATATGAACACTCTGATGTTGTGCCAGGTGTGAATCACACCCGAAAGCCTTGTCACAAACCTTACATTTGTATGGTTTCTCTCCTGTATGAATTATTTTATGTTTTTCAAGGTCTGATTTGCGACTAAAAACTTTGTCGGGCCGGGCGCGGTGGCTCAAGCCTGTAATCCCAGCACTTTGGGAGGCCGAGGCGGGTGAATCACGAGGTCAGGAGATCGAGACCATCCTGGTCAACATGGTGAAACCCCGTCTCTACTAAAAATACAAAAAATCAGCTGGGCATGGTGGCGCGTGCCTGTAATCCCAGCTACTCAGGAGGCTGAGGCACGAGAATTGCCTGAACCCGGGAGGCAGAGGTTGCGGTGAGCCAAGATC
>NW_022437984.1:12442-13478 GCF_009761245.1 Sapajus apella | reverse complement strand
CAAAAAAAAAAAAAAAAAAAAAAAAAAAACTTTGTCACATTCTTCACATTTGTAGTTTCTCTCCAGTATGAAGTCTACAATGGTATACAAAAGGTGATTTCTGACTGAAGGTTTTGCCACAGTCAAAATGGTGATACCTTATTTCTACTAAAAATACAAAAATGAGCCAGGTATGGTGGCATGTGCCTGTAATTCCAGTTCGGTTGAGAGGCTGAGGTAAGAGAATTGCTTGAACCCAAGAGGTGGAGGATGCAGAGCTGAGATCATGACAGTGTACTCCAGCCTGGGCAACAGAGGGAGACTGTCTCAAAAACAAAGAAACAGTCAGAACCACAGCTGGAAACACTTGTCAGTGTCATGCTTTCTATCTCTTATCCTGGACCGTGCAGACAATTCTGCTTAGGGCCTCCAGGGGCATCTCTGACTAGAGCAGAATGATGTTCAACTCTATTAGTCCACGTGTTCATGAATTTTCTGTTTTTATGTAAAGCCACTACACAGGAGAGTCCCTAAGAAGCTATTCATGCCCCATAAAAAAGTCATCACTGCAGACATCAATGACATGTACATCAAAAGTATATATGGGGCAAAATCACAATAGAGAATACAAACCAGGAAGAGCCAAGATAGACAAGGGCAGATTCCTCGTGTCTGGAGGGACATTTTCCTCACCCACAGACTCCAGGTTCCTGTAGTTCTCCAACATCACTTCCCTGTATAAAGCCCTCTGCGCAGGGGTCAGGCATTTCCACTCTGCCAAAGAGAATTGTATAGCCACATCCCTGAAAGTCAAGTGTCCCTAAAATGAAAAATACATTTCAACAAAACATTATGGAGCAGTGAGTTATCACCTTCACATGAAATGAAAAAGAAAATAAGTATGGATTTGATCCCAGGCTCTGTTAGGAGAAATCCACATTAGGTATTTTTAACATTTTTTCTGTATAGTTGCTTTTTATTGTACTTCTCCATAATAAATTTTAAAATCATGTAAGCTACTGTGGAAGTCTCTTTTTTTTTTTTTTTTTTTTTTTTT
>NW_022437984.1:11024-12342 GCF_009761245.1 Sapajus apella | reverse complement strand
AGCTGGGATTACAGGCACGCGCCACCATGCCCAGCTAATTTTTTGTATTTTTAGTAGAGACGGGGTTTCACCGTGTTGACCAGGATGGTCTCGATCTCTTGACCTCGTGATCCACCCGCCTCGGCCTCCCAAAGTGCTGGGATTACAGGCTTGAGCCACCGAGCCCGGCCGGAAGTCTCTTTTACAGACAATATAAAAAATATATGGCTAGGTGTGGAGGCTTACAGCTGGAATCCCAGCACTTTGGGAGGCGGAGGCGGGTAGATGGCCTGAACTTACTATTTTGAGATCACCCAGGGCAACATGGTAAAACCCAGTCTCTACTACAAATACAAAAAAAAATTAACTGGGCACAGTGGCACATGCCTCTTGTCCCAGCTACTTGAGAGGGTGAGAGAATAGATTCACTTGTACCCCAGAGGTGAATTTGACATTCAGCCGAGATTACACCACTGCACTCCAGCTTGGGCTGCAGAGTGAGACTCCATCTCAAAAAACATATATATGTATGTAAATAAGGTCAGGCATAGTGGCTCACACCTGTAATCCCATCACACTGGGAGACTCAGGTGGATAAATCACTTGACATCAAGAATTTGAGACAAATCTAGCCAATCTGGCAAAAATCTAGTATCTACTAAAAATTAAAAAATTAGCTGGGCATGGTGGGGGAAAGCCCCTGTAATTCCAGCTGTTCAGGAAAATCACACAGGAGAATCGCTTGAACCCTGAAGGCAGAGGTTACAGTAAGCTGCGATCACCCCACTGCACTCTGGCCTGGGCAACACAGCAAGACTCCTTCTAAAAATATATATAGATATTAGGCTGGGTGTGGTGGCTCATGCCTATAATCCCAGCACTTTGGGAGGCCGAGGCGGGTGGATCACGAGGTCAAGAGATCGAGACCATCCTGGTCAACATGGTGAAACGCTGTCTCTACTAAAAATACAAAAATTAGCTGGGCACGGTGGTGCAGACCTGTAGTCCCAGCTACTCACGAGGCTGAGGCAGGAGAATTGCTTGAACCCAGGCGGCAGAGGTTGCGGTGAGCTGAGATGGAGCCATTGCACTCCAGTCTGGGTAACAAGAGCGAAACTCCGTCTCAAAAAAAAAAAAAAAAGAAAAAAAATCTCCTTGGTAAATTAGGGGGAGCGCAGAAGAATCAGGGAGACAAATAAGGCAAGATTCAAGCAAACGAGTTTATTTTAGTTTCTGTCATTTGCTAAGAAATGGGGGAGTTAAAGTTAGTACCAGCCGCTTGCTCTGTAAGTTGTTTTCAATGACTCTGTGCTTTCTTTTTTTTTTTTTTTTTTTTTTT
>NW_022437984.1:0-10924 GCF_009761245.1 Sapajus apella | reverse complement strand
TCTTGACCTTGTGATCCACCCGCCTTGGCCTCCCAAAGTGCTGGGATTACAGGCTTGAGCCACCGCGCCCGGCTAGAATATTATTTTTAATGGCAGCCATTGTTAAGCCTTCAAAACCAATAGCTTTAAAATGGTTAAATAATGGTTCTATCCAATATCCAATTTGGATAGAACAATGGCAGCTTACAAAGGAAAAACTGGAGACTAAAAAAAACACATATAGCTCCCACATTTTCACCTTGAAAGTCTCCTTTTTTTGGTAATAAAAAAGAAATACGGAAAATGGAGAATGTTAACAGATCTTAGAGCACTTAATACAGCTATCCAACTTACGGGAGCTCTGCCACCTGGACTACCTTTAGCCACTATGATTCCAAAAACTTGGGTACTAATTGTTATTAATTTCAAGGACTGTTTCTTTACTATTCTTTTGGCAGAAAATGACTGTGAGTGATGTGCGTTCACTAGTCTACAAATAATCAAAAGCCTGCTAAAAGATAGCATTGGAAAGTGCTTACCCAAGGGATGTTAAATAGTCCCACAATTTGTCAAACTTATGTAGGTCAAGCTATTGAGCCCACTCAGTTGACAAGGCCACTGGACTTTGTAACTGAGCTGGGCCAACCTCGTGACTCCACACCCTATGACCGCCTCCCAGCTTGCAAAAAACTGTAACTTCTGTAGCTTTCCACTGCCTCCCCCACAACCTATAAAACCAATTACTGCTGGGTGCAGTGGCTCACGCCTGTAATCCCAACACTTTGGGAGGCTAAGGTGGGTGGATCTTAGGGTCAGGAGTTCAAGACCAATGATGGTTTCAACCATCATGTTGAAACCTTCTCTCTACTAAAATACAAAAATTAGCCAGGCGTGGTGGCACACACCTATAATCCCAGTTATTCAGGAGGCTGAGACAGGAGTATTGCTTGAAGCCGGGTGGTGGTAGTTGCAGTGAGCTGAGATCACACTCCATTTTCAGTCTCAGGTGAATAAACAGCCACATTGCTCACACAAAGCCTGTTTGGAGGTCTCTCATTCAGAGTGAGCAATTTAACACCCACCAGAAAAGAACTTCCTCAGTGTTATTATTCATTGTACGGATGACATTCTTTGCACTGCACCAAATAGATAATTACTTATAAAATGCTATGACCATTTGAAAGAATCTATTCAATGTGCTGCGTTAATAATGGCTCCTTATTTGCATTTGGGTACATTGGTAGAAGACACTACTGTAACACCTCGAAAGGTGTTCATCAGGAGGGATAATTTCAAAACTGTAAATGATTTCCAAAAGTTACTTGGAGATATCAGTCGACTACAACCTACTTTAGGCATTCCAACTGATGCTATGAGTCATTTGTTTTCTATTCTTCGAGGAGATTCCAGTCTAAATAGCCCTTAAAGGTTAACTAAGGAATGTAAGGCTCAAGTAAATAGAATTGATCCTGATGAGCCTTTAGACATGTTAATTTTCCCTACTCAACACTCTTCTACCTGAGTTATTATTCAAAATCAGGACTTAGTAGGCTGTTTCTACCTCATAATAGCATTCATACTCTTACTCTATATTTGGACCAAATTGCAACTTTGGTCAGGATGAAAAGATCTCGTGATAAAATTACACACATCTGATCCCAAAAGGATAATAGTCTTTTACAAAAATTCAAATTCAGCAAACCTGTATTAATACTGTAATGTGGCAAACTTATTTGGAAAATTCTGTGGGCATTTTAGATAGTCATTATCCAAAAAACAATTATTTTTTTCATTTTTGAAATTAACCAGTTGGATTTTACCAAAAATCACTAAATCAAATCCCACTGAAAATGCAAAAAGTATTTTTACAGATAAATCTAGTGTGATATTGTGCTGGCCTAGAGCCAGAACCGGAGCAAAACTATTTTATAAAATGCAAAACTGTTTTTAGATAAGTTGAAATGGCTGCCCCATTCTCCTTACAATAACTACTGTCCTTGGCCTCTGTAAATAGAACTGCTGTTTGTTCTTCAAAACTATGTAAAGCTGCTTCAACTTTGCTTATCAGTAACTGCTCTCTGTGGCCCTAATGTGACAGGCAAGCAGTCCTAACCCATGCCATCTTGGCTCCTGCGACTTGTAATAAGTAACTAAGGTCTGTGATTTCCACCTTAACCAGATAATGTGTAAACAAATGTTTATCTTGACTTCTGTAAACCACTTAAGTAACAAACGGAATGACAAAAGTCCCCTGGCCCTTGGAATGTCCGGAGACCCCCACCCTCATCTCTGCCCAGGAGGTAATTTACAGAATCCACTAGCCCTAGGAATGTCTGAAGCCTTTTCATCCCCATCCCCGCCCCTCACCCCCACTCCCAAGGTGGTTTTTCGGGTATAAAAAATCGTGGCACCCTCCTTTTGCCACCACAGGTTGGAGAGACGTGAGTCCTCTGTGGTCGCCGGCATAATAAATGACCCTGCAATCTGGCATACTTTTGTCTTGTGATAACTTTCTATGCTCCGGTCAAATACAACACTAGTAACAGTAAGACTTCTTATTCAAAATCTGAAAGCAAACTTATTCAAATTTTTTATACATCCACTCAAAAAGCACAGTTGGTAGCTGTCATTCAGGTATCAAATTGCAAAAAACCTAATAATGTAATTTCTGATTCTACATATGTTGCAGACTCTACTAGGCTGATTGAGTGTCCTCAACTGTGTTTTAATACAAATAATCAACTTATAAAACTATTTACTCAATTACAAACAGAAGTAAAAGATAGAATGCATCCTTTTTACGTGACTCATATTAGAGCTCACACTATTCTTCCAGGGCCCCTAACAAATGCACCAGGACTGAGATGCTGATATAATCTAACCTGGAAAAAAAAGCTGAAAGGATGATTCAAAACTGTTCAATTCTCCCTCCAATTCCGGAGGTGGAAACCCTCAGGGGTTTAAAACCAAAGACTTTGTGGCAGATGGATGTTACCCATGTTTCATCTTTTCTTTTTTTTTTTTTTGAGACGGAGTTTCACTCTTGTAACCCAGGCTGGAGTGCAATGGTGCGATCTCGGCTCACCGCAACCTCCGCCTCCTGGGTTCAGGCAATTCTCCTGCCTCAGCCTCCTGAGTAGCTGGGATTACAGGCACGCGCCACCATGCCCAGCTAATTTTTTGTATTTTTAGTAGAGATGGGGTTTCACCATGTGGGCCAGGATGGTCTCGATCTCTTGACCTCGTGATCCACCCACCTCGGCCTCCCAAAGTGCTGGGATTACAGGCTTGAGCCACCGCGCCTGGCCCCCATGTTTCATCTTTTAAAAAGTTGGCGTATGTACCTGTTTGTGTAGATCTCTCCTTTATTAACATATAATTTCTGGTCTTAGTAGTTTTTATAATAATTCAGGAAATAAAACCACTATGTTTTGCCTCTAAAACCTAAATGCAGACAAAATAAAAAATGGTCCTCTAAGTAATAATATTAATTTGGGAAGATTGTGTTGGCAGAGGCTGAGGTGCTGCACAATAATTCCCATGGAATTGTTATTAACTAGTCCCCTAAGGGGATATTTAACATTAACTGCACCAGTCAGCCCTCTTGTCCTGACAAGAATTACTTAAATGGTATACCAGAAGTAGTAACAGTATTGAGTCAATACGCACTGAAACAAATGTCCCTATTATTTGAAGAAATGGGGGCATGGTAAAACCACGACCAAGAATAATTTGACCAAAATTGGGAGCTGAACAAAAAGAACTTTGGAAATTATTTATGGCCCTGAAACCAGTAAAGGTCTGGGAAGGAAATTATACCAGATCCTGTTACAATCATCATTATTCATTAGAATTTGTTAAAAAATAGAACTCTTTGGATTCAGAGCTGTGTTAAACCTCCTTATCTTTTAGTAGTGGGAAGGTTACAAATCAATTTTCTTAACTCCAAGGTAGCAGGTCAAAATTGTAAATTGTTTTCTTCTTTAAATGCCTCTATGTTTAACTCTTATAACTTCTTATTACTGGTAAGAGTCCAAGAGGGAATATGGCTACCAGTAAATCTATCTTGTTCCTGAGAAGTATCCCCATCAGTACATATTCTCACTAAAATCTTTACAAGAGTTTCTAAAACATACTGGGATATTCATTTTCACCTTAATTGTAATCATTATAGGTCTGACTGCAGTCACAGCTACAGACAGCTGAGTTTGTTAATAATTAACAGAAAAACTACCTTGCTGTGGAATTCTCTAAGATAGATCAAAACATAACTAATCAGTTTTATGATCTTAGACAAGCTGTTCTCTTGATAGGAAACAGGGTAGTTACTTTAGAGTATAAACTTCAATTACAGTGTGATTGAAATACTTCTGATTATTGCATCACTCCTCATCCTTATAATAAAATTGAACATAAATGGGAAAAAATAAAGCGTCACTTGGAAAGGCATGCTAAAAATGTATCACTTGATATAACAAAATGAAAGAAACAAGTTTTTCAAGCCTCTCAAGAACATCTGACTTTCATTCTAGAAACTGAAATACTTAAGGGAGCTACTACTGGAATAACAGCCTTGAACCCTGTGACTTGGGTAAAAACATTTGGAGAATCTATGGTGTTATAAAACAGTAATCAATATTAATGTGTCTCCCACAAGATGAATTAGTTTTTGAACACAGGATATGTGACTCTTTTCTTTGTTCCCTCGTAAAGGGTGCTATTTTTTTGTATTTTTAGTAAAACGGGGTTTCACCATGTTGGCCAGGCTGGTCTTGAACTCCTGATCTCAGGTAATCTGTGGGCAACCCCCCCATATAGGCACCGAAGGAGAGCTAAGCAGAACCCTGGCACAGTTAGGGCTTGAGGAATATCTCCCTTTATAGTGTTACTACTCAGCTATTTCCTTTTATATAATCCTTTACATAATCATATATTAGTTTGTAGAATTAGGGCTTTAAAAATCCCTTTATATAATCCTCTATATATAATCATATAATAGTTAATAGTATGAGTGCCTAAACAGTATTTCCCTACATATATACCTATAATTATATCTTAGTTCATAATCGGAGGAATGCCTAGAGTGGACACAGTATAGAGCATGAATTAAGGAATAAGCAGCTTATAATCGGAGGAATGCCTAGAGCGGACACAGTGCAGAGCATGATTTAAGGGAAAAACAGTTATACCAGGACAAGAATCCATGGCCCAGGCAGCAGCGTTCAGTATCGTTAAGATACCCGCTGTATGGCAGGCTTGGGGTGAGAGCCACTCCTCCTGATAAAGGGGTTGTAGGACCTTGCTCCAGTTCTTGTGGAAGGCTGCCCTCAGAACGGCAATCCACCTTGGTGACTGTGAACTTTATCAGCTCTTGCTCCTGTGCTGCTTGAAAAGCATCTTCCCATAGAATCCATTGGAAGCTGCCAGAAGGTGGCGGTAACCTTGACAGCTCTGTCACTGCCATGTGACTTAATGCATCCTCCCATAAATCTTCTTAGAAGTAGTTTCCCATAGATAGAAGTATGGCACACTGCACCCTCTTCACTGCGCACAGCCCACCTTCAAGCCTCGGTGACCTAATGGGGGTGGACCCCTTACTGCACACAGCCCTTGCCTTCATGGGAACGGGCCCCTTGCTGCGCAATGCCCACCTCCTGGCCTTGGTGACCTAATGGGGGTGGACCCTAGGTTTTATTGCTCACAACCCTATCACTATCCTTAAAGATGATTTCACTCACTTCCCTGCCCCATAGACTATACACAATAAGTACTCATGCTTCTGGACATTCGGGGCCTCGCCTCGCCTCGCCAGCCTCGCCTGACTCTGCTCATAGGTGGTGTGGCCCCCTGAACCCAGCTGCGTTTTTCTTTGTACTTCTATGTCCTGTCTCTTTATTTCTCAGATCCTGCGCCTCAGCATAGCATAAGGCTCACCCCACGATCCTGTGGGGCACTCAGTCTTACATCTGGCTCCCAACGTGCCCTGCAGTAATCTCCCTGCCTTGGCCTCCCAAAGTGCCGGGATTATAGATGTAAACTACCGTGCCTGGCTGCCACCAAGTTTTTAACACTAAAATTAGATTTAAATAAAACAGGATGTCATAATCACTGACTAGGCAAAGTTAACTAAGCAAAATAAAACAAGAAAATGAAAAAACGGGATGTGTGGCCAGGCAAGATGGCTCACTCCTATAATCCCATCACTTTGGAAGGCCGAGGCGGGTAGGTCACCTGAGGTCAAGAGTTCCTGACCAGCCTGGCCAACATGGTGAAACCCCATCTCTACTAACAATATAAAACTTAGCTGGACATGGTGGCACATGCTGGTAATTTCAGCTACTCTGGAGGCTTAGGCAGGAGAAACAGGTTGAACCTAAAAGGTGGAGGTTTCAGTGAACAAATATTGTGCCATTCCACTCCAGCCTGGGCGATAAGAGTGAAACTTTATCTCAAAAATCAAAACGAAACAAAACAAAACAAAAACAAAAAACTGGTCCTGTGAAAAAATATCTGTTTTATTCTTAAAAAAAAAAAAAAAACAAAACAGTATATTTTAGGGTGCCAGCCCCCACACAACACCCATGGGTACCCTAAGTCCGATGGTGACAAAGGAATGAGACAAAGGTTAAGGATGCATAAATTGGGCCAGGCAAGGTGGCTCAAGCCTCTAATCCCAGCACTTTGGGAGGCTGAGGCGGGCGGATCACGAGGTCTGGAGTTCAAGACCAGGCTGGCCAACATAGTGAAACCCTGTCTCTACTAAAAAATACAAAAATTAGTTGGGCATGGTGGCTCATGCCTGTAATCCCAGCTACTTGGGAGGCTGAGGTAGGAGAATTGCTTGAACCGGGACCGGGAGGCAGAGGTTGCAGTGAGCAGAGATGGCGCCACGTCACTCCAGCCTGGGCTACAGAGCAAGTCTCCATCTCAAAAAATAAATAAATAAATATATAAAAAGAATGTATAAATTGGCGGGCGTGGTGGCTTATGCCTGTAATCCCAGCACTTTTTGGGAGGCCGAGGCGGGCAGATCACAAGGTCAGGAGATCGAGACCAACCTGGCCAACGTGGTGAAACCCCATCTCCACTAAAAATACAACAAAATTAGCTGGGCGTGGTGGTGCATGCCTGTAGTCCCATCTACTTGGGAGGCTGAGGCAGGAGAATTGCTTGAACCCAGGAGGTGGAGATTGAAATGAGTAGAGATTGCACCACTGCTGCACTACAGCCTGGGCAACAGTGCGAGACCAGTCTCCAAACAAAAAAAAAGAATGTATAAATTGGGACCAGGAGGCCAATGCAAAAAGGGGGCTGCAAAGGCCCTAAGCTCTGGTTTTCTGCAGTATTTATTGACTACAATCACTTTGATCTATGGTGCAAATGGTGGGGGTGAATTGGTGAAAGGGAAGCTGTGCATCAAACATAAGATTAATAGCAGTGGCATTTTATGTGATTTTTCTAAGAGCTAAAAGCATATGCTTATCTACAGGTAATTATGTGCAGGTGGTTAGGAACCGGCTTAACAAGGAGTCTACATGATGGCTACATTTCAGTGTTTCAAAGGAGTGTTATCTCCTTGAGCACTGTGTTCAAAAAGATAGAGCCTGGGTCACTCTGTACATGGGAATATGCTGACACAGAGAGGCCTTCCTCCCCAGAGACCTCCCATGGCCTCCTGCAGTTTATTGTTCCTGATTTCTTTAATACATGACTTATAACCGGTTTATGTAGACACACTGTAAACCCTTCCTCCACTGCTACTTCTACCAACAGAATAGCAACGAAACCCCAGGGCAAAAATAAAAACAACTAAAGTAAATAATGCAAAATAGCTCTCAAAATAGAGGAAAAGGATGCTCGGCAAAGCATTAAAATGCATTTTACCTACGCATGTTCATGATTAATGAAATCTACTCAGACTCTCCAGGAATAGAAAACATAAATATAATGGGCTTTCATTTTCACCAAATACAAAAAGAACATGGTAGTAAGACCACAATAGTAAGCGCTCCTTAACCGAGTGGGAAATTTCTCATGTTCTCAGGCAGAGGGGGCACCACTGCAGCTGGCGGTAGGGATGAAATCTTCCCACATCTCAAAGAGGAAATGGCAAATCCAAGAAGAAGCAATCAGTTCTTGAGTAGCCTGACTTTGCAGTGAAGTAACCACGCTCACAGGTAGCCAGTGTTATTCTTGGTAACAGCAAAATACTTTCAAGGAGATCACATGAAGTCAGGAGTTTGAGACCAGCCAGTCAACATGGTAAGGCCCCATCTCTATTATAAATACAAAACTAGTTAAGCATGGTGGTGGACACCTGTAATCCCAGCTGAGGATTAAGAGGCAGGAGAATCGCTTATACCTGGGAGGTGGAGGTTACAGTGAGCACAGATAATGCCACTGAACTTCGGCTTGCGCAGTAGAGGGAATCTCAGTCTGAAAAAAAAAAAAAAAAATACAAGCCGGGTGCGGTGGGCCATGCCTGTAATCCCAGCACTTTGAGAGCACGAAGAAGGTGGATCACCTGAGGTCCGGAGTTCAAAACCAGCCTGGCCAACATGGTGAAACCCGTCTCTACTAAAAATGCAAAATTAACCTGACATAGAGGTGCATGCCTATAATCCTACCTACTTGGGAGACAGAGGCATTGCACAACTGCACCTCAGCCTGCGCAAAAAGAATGAAACTCCTTCTCAAAAAACAAAGAAAAAAAAACTGTCAAGGACTCACAAGTCTTTATTCAGAGAATGCTTTGAGGAGAATTTAAAAGAACAAGCTGTCTTGTTTTCTACCTTGGAAACATGGAAATTTTCAAAATTTTCAGGATAAAACACGGTAACAAAACATTCATCAGGCCAGGCCTAGGGCCCACACCTAAAATTCCAGCATTTTGGGAGGCCCAGGTGGGAGGATCACTTGAGGCCAGGAGCTGGAGGTCAGTCTGGCCAACATGATGAAACCCCATCTCTACTAATAATATAACAATTAGCTAGGTGTGTAGCTCATGTCTGTAACTGCAGCTACTCAGTTGGCTCTAGCATGAGACACATTTGATTCTGAGAGGCAGAGATTGCATTATGCCACTATACTCCAGGCTGGTGACAGAGAGAGACCCTGTCTCAAAAAATATGCAAAAAAATCCATTCATCAAAGAATTTTTAAAAAAATCTCATAACGGGCCGGGCGCGGTGGCTCAAGCCTGTAATCCCAGCACTTTGGGAGGCCGAGGCGGGTGGATCACAAGGTCAAGAGATCGAGACCATCCTGGTCAACATGGTGAAACCCCGTCTCTACTAAAAATACAAAAAATTAGCTGGGCATGGTGGTGCGTGCCTGTAATCCCAGCTACTCAGGAGGCTGAGGCAGGAGAATTGCCTGAACCCAGGAGGCGGAGGTTGCGGTGAGCCGAGATCATGCCATTGCATTCTAGCCTGGGTAACAAGAGTGAAACTCCATCTCAAAAAAAAATAAATAAATAAAAATAAAAAAAAATAAAAATCTCATAACGATGTATGAATGCATTTCTATAAGATGATGCCAACTTGCCACAAAATGTTTTTTCTTTTTTTTTTTTTTTGAGATGGAGTCTTGCTCTGTCACCAGGCTGGAATGCAGTGGCAAGATCTCAGCTCACTGCAACCTCTGACTCCTGGGTTCAAGCAAGTCTCCTGCCTCAGCCTCCCTAGTAGCTGGTATTACAAACGTGTACCACCATGCCCAGGAATTTTTTGTATCTTTAGTAGAGATGTGGTTTCGCTATGTTAATCAGGCTGGTATTGAACTCCTGACCTCGTGATCTGCCCGCCTTGGCCTCCCAAAGTGCTGGGATTACAGGCGTGAGCCACCATGCCTGGCCACCACAGAACTCTTAACACTGATTCCCCATTGAGACATGGGAACAAGTGGAAGGCTGCACAGGAAAGGGGATGCATAGTGCATCTTTCTTTGGAGTTTTACTATGCAACACATGTATACGTTGTGTGATGTTTAAAACAAAAGAAACATTTCATAATAATGGGTAGAAAAAAATGCCTTCATCATTTTTAACGAAATAAGTTCTGGTCTTATGTCAGAGCAAACTTATAATAATATTTTCCTGAAATGCCTGCTTCATCAGAGCCCTGCAAAAAAATAAATAAAAATAAAAAAGTCTCTGTGGGATCAATGTACTGAGAATGATTTGAAGAATCTTCTGCAGTTAGATATTTATATTAATTACATGATTTAAAGTCAATGATGGAATAAAGCCACCTCTACCACTGATGTCTATCTCCACTTTCCATTCTATTCCAAGCCATTGTAAGTGCAGTGCCCTGCTGTGCTGGCTGTCTCAACTGTAACCCAGCAGTTTGGGAGGATGAGGTGGGAGGATCACTTGAGGCCAGGAGTTCAAGGTTATAGTGAGTTATGTTTGTGCCACGTCACTCCAGCCTGGACAACACAGCAGGTCCCCATTTCTACATAGTAAAACATAAAAGAATTAGTAGCCATGATGGCACATGCCTGATGTCCTAACTCCTTGGGAGGCTAAGATGGGGATCACTTGAACCCAGGAGTTTGAGGCGGCTATAAACTAGAATTGTACCACTGCACTCCAGACTAGGCTCCAGAGCGATACCCTGTATTAAAAAGAAAAGTTTGCAGTCAGAGACATATTGACTCACTAGCGTAGCTTCAAATGCAGTACAAAATCAGACATTAAATAGCTCCTCTAATGTGTCTCCTTTTCCCGTCCAGATACCAGTGCACATTAATGTATGACTATCATATAGAGTTTCTCTGATCTGGTCCACAAAGAGCTTCTTTTGCATCCACATGTGGCCCCTGAACATTCCCTGCTCCCCAACATCACAGGCAGCACAAGGCCCACATGCTGTCTCCATCCATGTCTGGGGTGGGCCCTTCCCAGGACCATGCCCAGTGCAGCCTCTTCCCAAGCTCATGT
>NW_022437983.1:0-20650 GCF_009761245.1 Sapajus apella | reverse complement strand
TCTGGCTGGTTTTCAAAATCCAGTCTTTCAGCTGAGGTCACACCAAATCTCCCCAGGAGGTCTGGCTTCCCAGCCCCACCAGAGCCCCCCATGCAGCTGTCATTTTCCCTCGACCTGCATACCTGCCAGGTAATGGCAGCTTCCACTCACCAGGTAAGTGGCCAGCTCACCTTCAGATTTGCCAAACAAATCCATGTCCTGCCTCACACTTGCTGGCTGGGCAGGCTTTTCAAAATGCAGGCATCTCTGGAGCTGTTACGTGGACACCAGAAGCATCACTGGACAAGTCCTGTGTTGGCCCCAGGGTATCCTGTGCACCAGGATAAGCCTGGAACACATTGCCAACAGGGCCCCAACGTGTCCATTCCAGAACAGTGTGGGACCTGGGGAAATCGCCAGTTGTTTGCCGTCCTGCCATTGCTGTTCCATGCATCCCTGGAGACCCAGAGCATGGGTTGTGGTGAGGTAGTGGCTGGGCAGGACCAGATGTGTCCATTTTTGACCTGGAAGCGTCAGACACCCAAGGCTTAGGGTAGAAATGGGGGCTCCATACCATTCCCATTGCCAACTTCCCATGGCAGAAACAGGAAGGAATGTCTGGCAACCCACCAAAGGTAAGATGCCACGTCAGCACGAGCAGAAGCTTCCTGACCCAGGTTGTTCCAATGACAGTTAGAGGTTCTTGGGAAGGTGGAGCCCTTTGTGGGAGCTTAGGATGGGTGTCCTGGAAGTGCCACTTAAAGGGGCCTGAAGCCTCTTAAAATCCCTGTGTTAGAGCTGCAGCTCTCCATGCAGGCTGCAGGGCAGTCACCTGCGGAGCTTTAGGATAGGCCCAGGGCTCGGCTCCCTGGACCAGTGCCCTAAGAACTTTCTCAGCAGGGGTAGCTGGGTTTGAGAAACATGCTTGGGAGACCACATGGCACTGCCCAGCTGGGTTCCCAGCTGACAGAGGTGAGGGTGGAGCTCGTGGTGACTTGAGTTATGTACATGGTGACTTGAGTTATAATGCTGTGAGTTATGTACGTGTGGCAGGAAAGTTCCATAATGCCAGAGGATTTCAGACAACCCCAACGATAACCAGTGTCGGTCACATTTCTCACCTCGTCAAAGGGGATGTGGCCAATCCCAACACCTTGGCCACAAGGGTGACCTGCAGTCAACTCATATCTACAGTTTTCAAAAACTCGATGCAATTTGATCTTAAACACTGTCATCAACACACAAAACTCCTGTTAGCCTGGGTGCAGCCTGCAGTCCTGTGCAGTGGGGTTTTTGGAGGGTCCAGTGTAACATCCCTGGTTGCTTGATGCCTGACGGTGCTAAGTGGAAGGGGGTAAGAAGCCTGCACCAGCCCTGGCCGTGTCCTGAGACAAACACCCTGTGTCACGGCATTTAGGGTTATTAGGGTCATAGTGCAGAGCCTCCAAATAGGTCTGTGGTCATGTGTGTCCAGGTATTTAAATTAATACTGAAATAAAGTGTATACGACAGATACTCTACAACCCACATGGTCAGAGAGTCATTAGAATTAGTAACTTCTATCTGTGTTTCCAGCTTTTGTGCCCTGCCCTTACAAATCTGATAATAATTAAAAATACAAAATTATGCAGAAAACACCCTTTATAAATTCTATTTTGATCACTGAGAAAAGTGATCTCCATATCACTTTGGAGATAAAAGTGTGGACCTAAAATTGTCACCATGAGGCCTTATGGCCCAGGACAAATCACACCCATGCTCTGTCCCACTCAAGCTGCCACATCTTGTAAATTCTATGAGGTCGGCATGAGGATGAACTAAACACCAGTGCAGGCCTCAAAGGAAAAACGAAAGAAATACGAACACAAGGGACTCTTTGGAACTGAGTCTAGAAGAAGGGGGACTGCCTGGTTTACTCCAGGAGAATTTGCCGAAAACAAGTTTCCTTCCCATTCCATCCTCATCACTTATTCTAAAAATTGCCTCCTCCCCATTCCAGTAATTTGCTTATTTCTGGGCTCCTTACCCTTGCCGGGTTTTTTTTTTTTTTTTTTAACATTTTAAGAATACCTGGATTTGATTTACTTAAGAGCACATATGACTTAATTTTGCATTTCTGGTAATCATTTCTTAAATTTGCCCCATTTTATCAAATGACAGGTTTTTTTTGTCATATCTATTTTTAATATGTTAAAGATTTTGTATCCAGTTTATCTAAAACCCCTTGCTTAAAATGGGTTTAATGCTAACATGCTTGTCTCTCCATTGTTTTATAAGTTGATGATATATGATTTTCCCCAGTATCTGACTGTATGGATAAGACTTTTAAAAACATGCAATAAATTTTGATTTCTCTGTCTCAGTTGGTCAAGTGGCTGAATGAGTCAATGTCTCCATCAACTAGAAAAATCTGGCATCACTTAATCTAATTAATAAGAACATCCAATGTGCTCGTGCACCCATGAGGAGAAGAAAAGACTACAGCAACCAGCCAAGAAGGGGAGAATCCCATGATTTATGAGTGAACTCACACAGATATCATAAATATTTACTGCTAGAAACAGTATTTTAAACAAAAGGTCTTCAGGCAAGTGTATTAAAACTGCCTTGGATACAAGGGGCCCTATCACTTGTAAAACTTGGCAAATTTGATAAATAATGTTTAAAATTACAAAATTACAAATTGTAATTTTGTAATTACATAAATTGACCTTTAATAAATTGACCTTTAAAATAATCTAAATTGAGGTTCTCTAAAGGGAGCCTTTTAGACAACGTGCCTGCTATGTGTGCTGATTGCTAGCGGGGCTGGTGTCAGGAGAATCGATGTGGCTCCCCTAGGCCCCTCCTGGGAGCAGCCTGGACGGACAGGCTGGAAACGCGCTTGGCCCCGTGGTGCTGGGAGCTTCAGTGGTGCGATGCGCACCGAGGACACCTCCCACTCTGCGCCCAGGCCCGCGGCCTCGCCCTGGACCCGGACCCTCGCCAGGCACCCGCGGGCCCTTACGTCGTCTTCTTCCAGGGCGGCGGGTGCCTCTCCTGCGCCTTGGCCTGGTGCTTCTTCTCAGCCTCCTTCTCGGCCGCCTCCGTCTTCCGTTTCTCCTCCTGGCCTACTTGTGAGACAGCTCGGGGCTCCGCGGGCGGCCGCTGTCCTTGGTGCTGCTCTTCCGCGCTGGCCGCTCGGGGATCCGCAGGCGGCCGCTGTCCTAGGTACTGCCCTTCCGCGCTGGCCGCTCGGGCAGGTTGGTGGGCGCGGGCGCCTGGCTGAAGCGGACCCGGGCGCCAACAGGCTGGGCCGCGCGCTGCTCCCCCGCAGGCGCTGCAGGGGCAGGAGGCTGGCCTTCCGCGGGGCAGGGCGGCGGGACTCGGGGACCCGGGGGGCCCCGTGCAGCCCTCGCCGCCAGGATTTCCTGCGCAGCCAGCCGCCTCTTCCTCCACGCACGAGGGGCTCTCGGGAGCATGATCCGGCACACGATGGCCACGGCGGGCTGTTAGAGGTTCGTGGTCATCTTTACCACGTGGTCCAGGGCGCCCTCGTGCTCCGGGGCCGGCACGGAGCGCGGCGTCAGCGCGGACAGCATGCAGTCCCGGAGCCTCCGCAGACAGTTCTTGGAGCCCAGGGGCTTCCGCGTTGTCTCTGGGGAGGAGGGAGCTCGGCCGGCACTTTTCCCGGAACCGATCAGGGCAGGGGCGCTCTTGTGGCCCACTCCTGCCACCGTGTCCCACCGTGGGGTCCCTCGCGTGGACATGCGCCCTGCTATCATCGGGTCTCAGATGCAATCTGTTTGACCCTGCATGGCGGCTTTCATCAGGGCGCTGAACCCCAACGTCCCTCCTTTCAAACACTCTTCAGTGAGCAGTGGGTGATGACAGCGTGCCCTGATTGGGTCCGAGCAGCCTCTTCAGTAAAACAGCACAGGAAAGTCGTGAACAGACGCTGGGCTGCTTTCTTCATTTTCACTTTAATTCCGCGAGGCCTCTGTGCCCGTCTGACCACGTCTCTCCCGGGGTCTGAGGCTCTGCTGCTCTTCAATGTCCACTGAGAGGGGGTCCTGGCCGTCTTCAGGCATGAAAACCTCCAAGCCCGCCGTCCTCACCGTGGGGTCCCTGGGCCAGGGCATCAGTCTCACTGGGAAATCTGGGGATCTGCTCATTCTTGGGCCCCACCCCAGGCCTATTCACAGATTCCAGGGTCAGGGATTGGCACCTGTGTTTCCACCAGATCTGGGTTAAAGTTCAGATGAAACAGCCCAGGCGATGCTGACGCGGGAAGCGAAAGGTTGAGAGCCAGTGTCTAATGCACCTGTGCTCAGGGGGCGGGGCAGCCCCTGCCTGCGCAGCTGTAATCAGGGTTGTGTTCCCCTTGCTGTTCTGCGGTTGACGTCAACGTGGAGGCACCCAGATAAGGCCACCACGGAATCCACAAAGATGTGGTAGCAGGCCACAATAAGGCCGATCCGGCCACTGTGATCAGTCTTCTGCGCCTCCTGGATGCTCACCCCGCGGCACCAGCATCCACAGCAGCACCCCCACCTCCGGGACGCCCTCCAGGAGGCTCTCCGCGCTCTCCACGCCCTGCTCCTTCTTGTCCTGGAAAAAGAAGAAAGAGTCATCCAAGGCAATGCTGCTGCCGGCATAGGGCCGATTCCAGAAGTCCTGGAACTCTTCTTAGCCAGCGCTGTCCTCGACCTTCGCGCCCCGAGGTGGGGATGGCATTGGCGTCCGGAGGTGGAGTCATGCAGCGCCTCCTGCCACCCTCTGGCTGGGTCCAGTTCAGCAGCACCATGCAGGCGGGGAGGCGGGGGCAGGCAGGGAGAGTGCCTCACTGCAATCTTTTCTCCCGGGTTCAAGTGATTCTTCTGCTTCAGCCTCTTTAGTAGCTGGGATTGCAGGCATTTGCCACCATGCGTCGCTAATTTTTGTATTTTAAGTAGAGACAAAGTTTTACCATGTTGGCCAGGTAAGTCTTGAACTCCTGACCTCAATTCACCTGCCTTCCTAGGCCTCCCAAAATGCTGGTATTACAAAAACAGCAACTAAATCCTGGAATAATGACTGGGAACTTGCCTAGAGTCTGCAATGTTTATACTCCTTATAACAAAGCAGAAAGCCTTCCTCAGAATTATCTGGGCTGTCATCACTCATTGTCCAGGCCTATTAACAGACTCCTGCAACCCAGTGCTCTGAGTCTCAAATGTGCTCCTCCAATAATGCAGTAGATGGCCTGAGATTCCACGTAATAGTATCCTTAAGTCCCTGGATATTTTTAAGGTTCAAGAATGTATAAATCCTATCAACTTTATGTTTTCTAAAATCTCAGATTATGTGAGGCGTTTGGACAAATAAAGTTCAATGGTGATATCCACCACTGAGAGAAAATCAGTCTAAAAATTATAATCTTAAAATCCAGAATGAGAAAAAAAATGTTTTTCTTAGAGCCTTCTTGTAACTGTCTGATTTTCCTGTAGATGTAAGAACTAGAGGACAAGCTCTGCCTGATGTAACTGGCCTAGACATATGTAGATGTATTAATTGTAGAAGAAAGAATTATGCCTTTCAGGTAAAATGGCTACATAAAAGATTGAGTTGCTGTTTTTGAGACAAGTTCTCACTCTGTCACCCAGGTTAAAGTGCAATGGCACAGAGCTCACTGCAGTCTCCAACTCCTGGACTCCAGCAATCCTCCCAACTCAGTCTCCTGAGGAGCTGGGACAACAGGTGCACACCACCCTGCAAGGCTAATTTTTCTTTTTGGTAGAGATAAGGTCTCACTATGATGCCCATACTGATCTCAAACTCCTGGCCTCAAGTGATTTTTCATCGTTGGCTTCCCACAGCACTGGGATTATAAGTATGGTCACTGTACCCGGCCTCAGATTACATTTTTTCATACACATAGCTTTCCAATTAAAAATATTTTGCTAGAATTCTCTTAATTCAGCAAAGCACTGTTATTACTAACCCAGTCTTCACTTAATTTCAGCTTTCATACAAGAACAAAATTACCTTTACTTTTTAATTTGTGTTTTATTTTATATTTTCAAGGTGGACAATATGGTGTTTGAGATACATTTACATAATGAAATGATTACTATAATGAGACAGATTAACCAATCTGTTATATCACTTTGCTGTGCTTTTTTTTATGATAACAGAACAATCTAGTCCCTCAGAATATTTCCCAATACAATATGAGATTATTAAAAATACCTACAGGTTGTACATTAGATTCATTTATTCTACATTGCTGCACCTTTACAAATTTTGCCCTTCATCTACGAATTTTCTTCCCATCACTCTAACCAATGTAATAACCTTTCTACTCTCTGTTCTTTATGTATTCAATTTTTAAAATAGATTTCAAATATGAGTGAGACCATAAATAATTTTTCTCTGTGTGTCTGTCTTATTTCACTTAGGAAAACTGCCATTTTCATGTCTCCTAAATTTAGTACAGAAATAGAGTGCTAGTCAAGAATGTGTCTCAGTTTTGCTAGATTATTTTTTTCAGATTATTCTGTCAATTATTTTCTTGTACTATAGAAGAATCAAAATTCTTGAATTAAAAAAATCTGTAACCAGGATATTGATAAATAACTTCTTTTAGGCATAAAAAAACAAGAAGTTCAAGATTTCTGGATTAATGATTGACAATGGTCTTAGTGGTCCCTCTATGATTTATTTTAATTGTAAATCTTGGTGATAGTCTAACATAAATTCTGAATGGTGAAGAAAAGAAATAAATTATGTATCTCTAGTAGCATCAGTAGAATAAATTCTCTTGGTTAAATGGCAAAGAAAATATGCTAAATAGATACAGAAATTTCTTCATCTTCCAAAATCAGAGTCAAATGCTAAATGATTGTAAAGTCCTGAATTCCGTCTTTCTGTAAAAGTAAATCTGAGCTAAATTAGAAGAATGTCAGGAATAATTTTTTTCCTGAAAACTGGGAACAAATAAGATAACTAAATTAGGAGGCATTGACTGTTTCATAGAGAAGTTTTAGCATCAACAGAAAAGCTCAGGAAACTTAGGTGAAAATCAGAAAGGAGTGTTGGGTTGAAGTTCTAAGGGGAATAATTTCATCTCTCAATCACTTGGAAAAAAGCAGCAAGTCCAAAAGAAGCAGTGATCAGCTTTCTCCCTGCTAACTCCTAATGTCATGCATGAAATATGTGGAGGGAGAAGAGACAGTTAGTATAGAATCTGTATGGTGTGGAGTGAAAGATCAGAGACCTTTTCTGATAAGTATTTTCAAAATTTGGAGAATTATTCCTATCTAAATGGTCTACTTAAGAGACTAAAATACACGTAAGCTGTTTCCTGCCACCTAACCCTCAGCTAGCCAGGCTCCGACAGGAAAGCACTGGACACCTTGACAGTCGCAAAAAGCAGGGTTAACTCATTCTTGGATACCCAGACCTGGTGCTGATCTTCAGCAACACCTTATCTGTTTTGTTGAGGTCCTGCTTTGTCTCACTGAACCAATCACTTGGGTCATTTTCTGTTGTGTCAGTCATTTAAATTTTTTTTCTGAACTAAATGATAAATACAAATATCTTTTGTGTGTAGACAACATTCCCAGATATATCTCACAACTTCGTGTGCCACGTGTCTAATTTTGAAACTACTAGATGGGAACAAAAGTGTTCTGAGAAACACCAGGTCATTTCCTTAAAGTCAAATACTCTTGTCCCTCCTAGTTTTCTTTCAGGTTTTCTGTGCATGGGACATGGCATAAATAGCAGTTTCTTCCACACAGAGATGAAATTCAGTTGTTGAAGATGTCAGCCTTCTTGACCAACTCCTATATATTGCTCCAAACAGGTGAGAGAAAGGCACACTTTCAATCATTTCAAATTTGAGGTCTTTGTTAGAGCAGACAAGCGCTAACACAGGTGCCCTAGGAGGCATAGTTATGACATTCTAGTACACAATTTTCCATTCTATATCTGGATTCTTATTTGAAATGTAAATTTTGTTCTTTCTACTGCATAAAGAGGTTTATACCACTTTATGCTTAGTAAGTAATTAAATGTATATGTCAGTTTAAATAATGACAGTGTCTATTATTCTAAATCCTGTTCCTGTTCCCCTCATTTTATATAGGAAACTTCATCTTTCACTAGTTTTATTTAAAAACCTAAAACAATTAAAATCAACCTTATAGAAAAAAATTACGCTATAATTATTTTAAACCCTAATATAATCTTTTACTATAAATCTAAAAATCGATCTATTTGTTATCTTTTGATAGCTATTCATTAGCATGTTCTATCCTATTTCGTTACTTACGTTTTGGAAAAGTTTCCTAATGTTAGAAAAATGTTTGTACATATTAACATCCCTACTTATTTATCCATTTATTCATCTTATTTATTGTGTATTCTAAAAATTGCATTGGTAATATGTTAGCAAAGAAGGCAAATACTGCATTTGCCACCTTGAAATTTTCAATCTGGTAGTAATAAGTTTTCTGATATAATATATTCGGAGAAAATGAAACAGCACAGTGACCCAGCACTGAAAAACTATTGTATGAGCTGAAATGTGATTAATAATTAGGATGATAAGAAGTAATAAAGTCTGTGAGATCAACTTAATTTGGTCAGATGTAAAAAGAAAATAAGCCCTCTTCTTTATTCTTTGTAAGATAAGATATCCAGCACTTCATTTTCCGACCCCAGACTGGTTCAAATATACAAGTAAGGCAAATGGCTTACAGTGTGTACAAACTTTAAAAACATACTTCGAAGAAATATCAGACTAAAAAAACCCTCATATGGTATGATTTTATTTACCTGAATGCACAAAATAAAAATAGATTAAGTGTTGTGAAGAAATGGGGGAGGGTGAATGGAGAATAAATGTTAATGGTTATTGGGATTCTTCTGGAAGTGATGAAAACGCACAGGCAGTAGGTAGTTCTGATGGCTGCACAAGTGTGATATGCTAACAACCTCTGAATTAAATACATTAGAGCAGGACTTTCACGGTAAGTGAATGGAGCTCAACAAACCTGTTACAACAAAAAAAGAGCGATAGTTGATGTTCTAGTAAACATTACACAATAACTTACTAAAATAATTAGCAAAGGTATACAATCAAGGTGGTTATTTCATTTATAACCATAAAGTAATTACATTCCATGAAGTTACAATGAGCTCACAGGCTCTCACACATAGACCTCTTTCCTCAGATAAGGTCTCAGGACACTATTTGCCTCATTTATGGGAGGTCACAATAAATCTTCATGAAACCAAATTTTCATGTGAAACCAAAACAAAAGAAAGGCCTCAGAAGGAAAGACAAGGAGGAAGGAGGAAAACCATAGATAAGAGAATCTTTATGGACATCAAAGAAACAGCTCCTTTCTCATAATCCAGAAACACCCCCACTCGACTCCGAGACCTTTGCACGTAATGAATTATAGGTGGAGAGTTGGCGGAGAGACTATAGTGATTGCTGCTCTTTGAGGAAATTTAAAAAAACCTTTCATCAGAATCAATAGTAATATTGGTATCTGCTGTCCTGGAATCTATACAGACTCCCAGAATTCAGTTGGAGGAGAAGGTCACATCCACTTCCCAGTAAAGCCTGCAGGAGGAGAATGCTTGAGCTTCCCACGGGCAAAGCTCTCCACTCCCGGGGGATCCATGGCTGCACTGCGATGGTCATCTCCAAATGTCACTTGTCTCACGTCCTCAGAAAGGCTTATAGAGCAAGGAACCATTTCTGTACTCAGAGCATTACCCACTGCCAAGGGAAAAATACTGCCAAGCACTCAGTGAGTGCTGAGGGGCAGGGGCTCTGTGGTCCATGTATTCACTTCATCTGATCTTCTTCAAAGAAAATACAAATAAAAGAAGCCCCAAGCATCCATGAAGATGAAATGTTACTACAACTCCTCAGCACATACAATTATGTATTATACTTTAAATAATAGAGAAAAATATGACCACATCACTGGGTGAAGTAATGATTTCATGTCTATCTCTGCATAGTTTGTTTCAGGACATATCTAAAATGTTTTTTTTTCTTTATTAGAAAAATCTTGTATTATTTGTCTTTAAGATCATCAATAGGTAAACATCTGTGTGTTGTGATGTATTCATTGGAATGTAAATTATTAAATATTTGGTATAAATTAACACACGTAAAATTTAGAAGTTTCTGAAAAGAATATTCTGGTTTTACATTACCTGTTTAGCCCCTGATTCAATCTACTTTGGGTTCCTGCCCTCTGCTACCTAGACCTGCTCTCTAGAATGGGCCTAATGTGGTTAGGCCACGTTCACGATCCCTCACCTTTCAGTGGTTATGAGATGTATCTGATGGCATCAGAATTGTCCTGATTATGGATATTTTAGTCGTTTTCTGTGTTGATCAAAACTTTCTGATTTTATAAATAATAAAGGTCCCTTGTAGAATGCATATAAATGCACATAGAATAGAACCACTTAAAAGCCAGTATGCCAAATCTAAGCCTTCAAAATTGAATTATAATAAATAACACAAAAAACTGATGCCACCATGAGAACTAGTGTCTTCATAACTATATGACCTGAATATTCTTTGTCCTCTGATTCTGGAGATACAATATGTATTTCATTTTACATTTTCTTCAAATTGTAAGTCAGGAAATTGAGTTTTAATCATTGCAATATTACTATGCAGGTAGGGAAGATGCAGATGTTTTAGAAAACTCTGTATTACCTACATGTCAGAAATAATAAAACGTAAATGGGAAAAGTGTCAACCAAGGGACCTAATAAAGAAGAGGATGAGGCTGGACTGCCAAGCAGGGGGCTCTTACATCTGAGTTTGTTGAGCATGTCCATGACTCCAGTTATGCCGCATGAAATGAGCTCTGGGTTCACCAGCTGGGGCTTTTGCATCTGTGCCAAATCAGTCCTGAAAAAACAAAAAACAAAAAACAAAAAACAATGGCCTCAGTTACACTTCCAGGCCCAGAGCTAATCACACACTTGTACAAAGATATCATATTTTCATACAAGATATTTCCTCATAATTCTACATGTTTTCGTTAACTGGGTATACATTTTATTTCATTCTCTTGGGGACAGAAGGATGTTACTTTTTCTAAATTTTACTTGCATAAAAACTCAATTTCTCCAGACATATTCTTCTCAGACATTACATAACTTCTAAAGGCATTAAAAGTCATTGCTCCCTCTGCCCATCACACCCCCTGAGAATATACAAAAATCCTGCAAATATTTCAGGGAGCAGAAAACTCAGACCAAAATGTTTAGGACCTCAGCCTGCAGTTGTCACTAGTGCTAGTCAGTGTCTAACAGAGAATGGTCCCTGAGACAAAGGACCTAATTGTGCAAAACAAAGGAGTCTAATTCCAGCCTGAGAGCCCTGCTGCTGAGGGTCCTGAGGTGACAATCTTCCTGAGGTTTTTCTTACAACTGTGTGTCTTGTGATGGAGCAGGTCCAGGTCATTGAAGCTTTTGGGAACAAACCTCCCTCCTCAGCCCATCCTTAGGGCATCTCCCTCCTACCTCTGTCTTTTTTACCTCCCACCCCTCTAGAGTAGAAGACACCACTATGATTCCTCGGTGTAATTTTTTATAAAGACCTGTGGGTTAGGGCTGGACAGGATGGATGAATTGGGAAGGACAAACTTCAGAATGCCAAATGGATTTTAAGTATATTTGAATTCATACAAATTTTAAAATGAAAACTTTCCAGACCAAGAAGAAAAAGACCTCAGGGCCTCTTTTGAAACAAAATCAAAAATAGCCACTGAGGATGATGTTAGTAGCTCAAATGTATACATACACTTCATTAACAAGAGAATGCCCTGTTCAGAAATAACATTATTTTAAGTGAGTGCAAACTCACCTTGCCAATGCATTTCCCACATCCTGCAAAGAAATAAAAGATAATGTTAATTATGAAAGTATTTTCCTTCTGCATATCTTCCCATACTCTTGTTTCTTTTTGTTTCAGTGTTTTAATAATGCATATTTTCTATTCCCTTCCAAGGAATCATTCCAGGTTACGTTAGTAATAGAACCTCAACTAAACCATGAAACGCTTCATCAGTGGACATTAAGAGCAAAGGAGCTCAGCAAGAGATTGTGGAGAGAAGCAAGGATACCTGGGTTTCCAGGGTCATTAGTTTCCTAATCTTATTCCCAAGGAAATATCTGACCACACATGACAGCTATTAAAACAAAACAGAGAACAATATGAGAAACAGAGTACACTGACACTGATGAACAACTTTTACAAACCTTGCCCAGGCAAGGGGAAAAGCTTCAATGTCTTCAGTAAATCACTGTTGTATGGGACCTCAGAGAGTGGGGAGGAGCTAGGGCACATAAATGGAATATTAGTAATCTTCCCCTGGCCTGGGGTTGTGCTGACTTTGGATAGCCTCTCTGTGTGGTTAGCACTCCTAATTTGATTGAAGAGAATGTTTTCCTATGTTACGTACCATAATGCAAAAACTTCCCAAAGATTACCAAAGCATGCAGTAATAAATGACTGGACAAATGTAATGATGCATGTCAGACAGCAGGAGTTACTTAGCTGACAGTCGTGACCTATGCAGGTGACATTCCATGTCCTGGCAGCATTGTCCAGCAAAGGCTTCCTGTCTCTGAGATGGACCCTCCCTCCTCACCTGGGGCAGCTCCACGCCAGCCATGTGGCTCAGCTCCCACAGCTCTCTGTACATGTCTTTCATCTTTTCTAAATCCTGGGTCATTTTCTCTTGACTGTTTGGGAGTGGCTGGAAAAGCGCTTCTCCTTCTCTGTCCAGTGCCTGTAGATGAAGTTGCCCTTCCTCTTCAAGAAATTGATGCATCTTTTGATATTGAATATTAATTATTACCTTTCTTAAATCCACATAGTCCTGCAGAGACATTTGGTTAAAAGGATTACATGTTGTCTCTCTCAACAGAAAACTGCAATAATTATATTCTGGGTGTAATCAAGCAATTTGATAAATTTTCTGCCTCTTGCAAAGTCTTCAATATTTGCTGTTTCTTCTGTCATTAAAAAAAAAAGTTTCTATTCTCTTTCCAAGTTTAAATCAAAACCCATATAAAGACTCCTAGTTTATCTCCTGTGACACTTCTTCACCAGATCAGTTATTTCCCCTATTAATCTTATGCCTTTTAGGTTTTTTCCATGCCTGGTTTGCCTAAATGTTAAAAAAAAAATTTAGCCATACACCATATTATGCATATGGGTTTTTTTTCTATACTTTTCCTCTGTATACTATTCTATTTCTTTCCTCTTCCTCACACCCCACTTTAGTATAATGTTGTCTCATTTCTAGTGTCTGAAAAGGTTTATACCAACCTTCAAATTTGAACTAGGATACATAATAGGCCATTTATCCAATATATTAAAATTATTTGGCTAGCTTGTGTGGGCTTCTCTATTTGTGATTCCTATTATATCAATTGAAATCATTACATTTTTATGGGATGCATTCACTATCTTTTACGTGGTAGTCTCAATTTAGCTAAAAATTATAAGCCAACATTTTCATTCTTACCACTATCAAATGAGTGTTGCTAGTTTCCTGATTTAGATCGCTTTGTGTTTCTTGATTGATTTTCCATAAATAGTCCATTTGCTTTGTGAGTTTAACCTGCAAAATAAACAAGAAGCTTAGCAATAATGAAGACAGTATAGATTTCATCCTGTTACCAATAAATAAAAGGCTATAGTTGAAAGAATCATGAATTTAAGTTAGAGTGGAGTGGTCAGATTTTTCCATGTTAAACAAATTTCTTTCTAATAATTTGGAAGTTAAAAGTGATAGAAACATCACAGAGAGTTTTAAGGGACCCTTCAGGTAATAACATCAATTTTCTGAGAAACTGGCTTTGAAAAGTGTTTTGCTGTTGATCACCTCCCACACAGATCCATTCACACATTTGAACAGTGTGTCTAAGGAAACCTGCTTTACTGAAGGCTCAACACAGCTTTGATTAGAGTGTCAAATTAGCGACATCGAAAGGACACATTTCTGCCTTATGATTGACGTGGAATAATCACCACCTCCACCATCAGCATTCCCATCACCATCATTAGCATAGGCTCTCATCTTTGTGATTTAGGATTCTGTAGATTTCAAACTGCCTTAGAGGCATCACGTACCCTCCTTTCCTCGGCAGTCCATCCTATTGGGCTGTGGCTGTGAGCCATGGGCTCTGGTGACTCGGAGCTGGGCCCACAGAGCAATCTCCTGTCAGCCTCACCAAAGAGCTCCTTAGTCTCCTCATGTCGCACACTGAGCTTGTCTGAGCTGTGGATGTTTCTCTGAGGTCTGGGCTGTCTGGCAAGGAAAGCCAGCTTTTTGAGGGCCACAGTGGTTTTGAAGTCGGACTTCTCTGAGATCTCTCTGCATGCAGGGCAGTGCAGTGGTGCTCTGCCTTCTTCCCAGCAGAGGCAGAGGCAGGGCCTACAAAAGTTGTGCCCACAGGCTATGGTGACCCAGTCTATGAAGCAGGTCATGCATATGGTGTAGGTGACCTCATTCTGGAAGGCCTGCAGGCTGCTGAATCCACGTTTCTGAAAATTAAAAAAAAATTCTGAGAATTTCTCTCTCTTATTTTATTTGTATTTTCCCCTATGATAGGGGGAAAAAAAGGCTGGTAGACAATTTTCCCTGTCTACTTGAGTTCTGTCCAATCTATCCAATAATTTAGCTCCAGTACAAACTGAGACATAGTAAATTAGCCAACATACTGAATTTATGAAGTTTTTCTTCAATAGCCATTAGAGATTGGGTCCAGGGCTCCCTGAGATACCAAAATCCTAAGATGTTCAATCTCTTTTTAGAAAATGATGTAAGATTTGCATGTAACCTGTCTACCCTCCTGAATACTTTATTTCTAGATGACTTTGAATACCTAACACAATGTAAATGCTGTATAAATATTTGTAATGCCATACTATTTAGGAACAGCAAGAAGATTGTTAAAAATATGTACATGTTTTACTGGGTGCAGTCGCTCAAGCCTCTAATCCCAGCACTTTGGAAGGCTGAGGATGGCAGATCACGAGGTCAGCAGATCGAGACCATCCTAGCTAACATGGTGAAGCCCAGTCTCTAATTTGTAATTTTAGTAGAGACTAGGTTTCACCATGTTAGCTAGGATGGTCTCGATCTACTGACCTCGTGATCCACCAACCTCCAGTAGTCCCAGCTACTCTGGAGGCTGAAGCAGGAGAATCTCTTCAACCCAGGAGGCAGAGGTTGCAGTGAGCCAAGATCTGACTACTGCATTCCAGCATGAGCAAGAGAGCAAGACTGTCTCAACAACAACAAAAAAAATGAATGTTCAGTACAGCTGCTTTTTCCTCCTGCAGATATTTTTTATCTGAGATTAGTTGAATCCATGGGTATAAAACCCATAGATGTGAAGATTCAACTGTGATTCAAATGGGAAAATGAGACGAGAGTCCTCATGGTATTATTGTTAAACAAGCAGTGCTCTCAATCATCCCCAATTACTTAGACAAGCTTAAATCCTGGGAAGAGGGTAAACATTGGGATGATTTCTGAGTCACTTATATAAGCTGACTAATAAAGAAACACATTCTGACTCTCTTCCTGTCTCTGTCATTCTATATCTCTCAATGATTCCATGATGATAATATATGAAAGACACTTAGTATCTACGCTATTATTCTACACTCCCTTCCTCCAAATTCACTTATGAAGTTTTCTTAGACAATTATAAATGCAGTAGGTTTTATCTAAGATTGATTAATCAATCAAAGTGGACTTCAACTGTAAACTCTAAAATTATCAAAATATCAAAACTCTCCCTTTCAATAAATTGAATGTAAATAATGTCTATTAATTTAGAAAAGTTGTTTCCATCGTCAATTCAGATGATCAGAGAGAACACTTTCACATTCTGAAATAGTATTTAAACTATAAAGGCAAGAATTAATCAACAACTGATCGATTATCTTTTAAAATAACAAAAAAGTGAAGACAAGCTTTCGGTTTTCTGCTCTAAACTAGAAAATCCAGAAATGCAGTTAATGGAAGCATGGCCACAAATTCACCTTTCCCTGTAGTGATTTGTAAGCCTCAGTCTCTTGGGACCCCTTACCTGTTGGTTAGACCTATTTTCTTTCTCTCTTTCTTTTCTTTTCTTTCTTTTCCTTTTTTTCTTTTCTTTTTTCTTTCCTTCTTTCTTTCTCTCTTTCTCTTTCTTTCTTCTTTCCTTCTTTCCATCTTTCTTTCTTTTGTTGTTGCAAACTTACTAAAACCTCCAACGTTCAGATTCAAGGAATTCTCCTGCCTCAGCCTCCCAAGCAGCTGGTATTACAGGCACCCACCACCACACCAGGATATTTTTTTCAAGTTTTCAGTAGAGACGGTTTTTCCCTATGTTGGCCAGGCTAGTTTCTAACTCCTGACCTCAAGAGATCTCCCAACCTCGGCCTTCTAAAGTGCTAGGATTACAAGCATGGGCCTGTGCACTAGGCTGGTTAGATCTATTTTCAACAGCTTTCCAGTGTAGTCTGCAAACTGAAAATTGTAAAGAGGCAGCAAATAGGATCTTTGCAACATGAATTTTCAAAGCAATTCAATATTTTTAACTTGTACTGTGGTGTACATTATAACCATTACTACATGCCCATATTTTAGTGAACATTTTAGGTATTTGATGGGCTCTATCACTGCATGAAACCATGGAAACGTATCTTTTCACACCTAAAAAAATCTAACAATACAGAAAATAGTCACATAAAAAATATCAAATAGCAAGGGAACACAAATCATATGTTACAAATGAAAGATACTTTATCTTGATTTGACTAGGACAGCTACTTGTTTGCTTAGAAAACATCCAAGCATGCTGTCAGGTAAATTTAAAGTATTTTTAAGAGAAAAAGTAAGCATGATGGGTTTACTGTAAATTTGATACTCACAAGACTACTGTGAATGGTCTTTCTAGAAGCTCTGTCGATATCCGGATTAGAAGTAACTTCTGGCACTCCAAAGCCCAACAGCCAGAAATCCAGTGGGTCCTCACTAGAGGAGAGGTGTGTGGACAAGCATCCTTTTATAGTGTATAGGCCCACACAAGACCACACCCACTTCCAGAAACTGATTGGATTGCACAGGAAGGGGTAAATTGCCTGATTAGATTATAGAGTATAGAAAGCCACATTTGGGGGCTCTAAGGTCAATAGACAAGTTTGGGATCAGATGCAAGAAAGTTGACCAAGCACAGGTTTTCAAAGAAATATTTTATGTAAAGCAATTATTTCATTAAATATGTTTTTATTTTTCACATGCTAACTTTTATTTTTGGGGACAATGTCTCACTCTGTTGCTCTGGTTGGAGTGCAGTGGCTCAATCTCGGCACACTGCAGCCTCCGCCTACTGGTTCAAGTGATTCACCTGCTTCAACCTCCCAAGTAGCTGAGACTATAGGAGCCCGCCATTATGCCCAGTTAATTTACATATTTTTGGAGAGACAGGATTTCACCATGTTGGCCAGGCTGGTCTGGAACTCCTAGCCTCAGGTGATCCTCCCACCTTGGCCTCCCAAAGTGCTGGGATTACAGGTGTGAGCAACCATGCTAACTTTTACAATTTTGTTTCTTACGCTGAGTTTTAAAATTATAATTGCTTAAGTGCCTAGCCGTTATTTATCTGAATATGTCCAAAGATAAAACACTAACTGAGATTACTAACACATCTGAACTGTGTGACTCTCTTGTTTAAAAAAGTGTTGGAGGAACTCAGTTGTTCCGTATAATTTTATATATAATGCTTAGTGGATTTAGTTTTATCAATCTTTTTTCTTATTTTTACTATTTTATGACTATTTCATAATTATTGTTTTTTATAAAAATAAAATATTTTTCAATTCATACACCATTTTGAATAATTTTAAAACAGACACTTTACATATATATGTACATAAGTATCAATAACAATGTATGTATCCATATTTTTAAAATTATATATTATTTACACAATAATCATTGTTATTATTATTACCTTTTTTTTGAAATGGATTCTCCCTCTGTCACCCAGGCTGGAGTGCAATGGCATGATCTCAGCTCACTGCAACCTCTGTCTCCCAGGTTCAAGCAATTCTAATGCCTCAGACTACAACTGTCTGAGATTACAGGTGTCTGCCACCATGCCTGGCTAATTTTTGTATTTTTAGTAGAGATGAGGTTTCACCATGTTGGCCAGGCTGGTCTCAAACTGCTGACCTCAGGTGATCTATCTACCTCCGCCTCCCAAAGTGCTAGAATTTCAGGTGTTAGTCAAGGTGCCCGGCTGCTATTTATACAATAATTATATGAATAATTACCTTTAATAGTGTATAAAAGATATTTTTAACATAGTTGTCATGCTAACAGATTTTGTTGTGATTTACCATGATTTAATAAATCACCAATGTTTACACATAGTTGTATTAATAAATTATTTAATGCTTGGGGATTTAGCTCATCTCTATAAACCTAAAACTAACAAACTTTGCTAGAAATTAAAAAAGTAAAAATCTAAATAAAAGTCACCATTTACATATTAACAGACATTAAAACAATTAAAAACTTAATAAAAGCCAGCATATCCTAGAAGAAGACTGAGTGGCTGTCTTTTTAACCAATCTATGGCATTGCAAATTAGTATGTTTTCTGGCGTCATTTGATCAGCATTATGCTTCAAAAAATAGATCTAAAAAAGTTAAGAAAAGGTAATCATAGATACATATATGCAGAGTTTTCCAGAAATGTTGTTCTTTGAAAACTGCTTCAAACACTTTTTAAAATGTCGTATATTTATCTACCTAAGTGTAGAGAAGAAAGGCTTTCTAGTATTCTCACTCTTCAGTAAAAATTCAACGCTATGTTGTGTAGAATGCCCTGAATTAGACAGAAATAAACAATAAGCACTTATGAGATGCATAAAAAAGAATGAACAGAAGTTGCAAACTTTAGTGCTACAGGCTGAAAAAGTTACCATTTATTATACTACAACTGTGTCATCATGCAGAATAGGTAAGAGAGAAAAAGTGGTATTTATTACCTAACAAAAAATACTGTCATTCAAGTGAAAATATCAGACATTTATTAATTATGAATTACATGCCAAAAAGTGTTCTAAGTGATTTACATGTTCTAGCTTACTTAATTCTCACAGCAACTTCATGAAATAAACAACATTTTCTACTCATTTAAAGAATAAGAAACCTAAGTACAGGAAATTTTAATAATTTGCCCATAGTTATACTCAAATTAAGTAGGGTTTGAACCCAGGAAGTCTGTCTCTGAAAAATGTTTTCATATCAGTGACATTAAATATGTTGCCAAAGTATGCTCCTAAGCCATCAAACTGCATACAATATTTTGAGGGATATAATTCTTGCGTACTGGCAGAATTGACTGAAAGTTAGCAAAGCTTTCAAGTGTTGTGCAGGTTTTGGTGCATTTTATAGAATAATAATATTCACCTTGTCCCACGTCTATAACACTGTCCAACTCTCTATCAATAACATCACAAAAATCCTGTTGGCATGCTCGGCCAAACCCCATAACAAAGGCATTGTACAATTCCTACAGTGCAGTGCAGCTCTTCTGTTCCAAGCACAGAATGTTCCAGAGGGTCTCACATGTGCGCTTCTCTGATTACTCACAAAAGGAGTGTCTACTATGGACTCTCCATACGCGTAGGGATTGGAGCCAAAATAGTAACAAACCTTCACGTTCTGCACATGAGTCCCGAAAATTAAAGTAAATTTAAAAAAAATCAAAACTCAGTTCTTAAGGAGCTCATGGTCTAGTAGGTGAGACAAAGGAGGGGACAGTCATCCTGAAAGTCTTCCTAATAGAATTAACACCTATGCTGAAATCCAAAGGATGAGCGTAGTCTTATCTTTTCTGAGGGTAAAGTCTACGTGACAGCAGTTGCCATGAGAAAAGATTTTGGGACCTGGAATAGTGGCTCATGCCTGTAATCCCAGCATTTGGAAGGCCTGGACGGATTGACTAGTCAAGCCAAGAAGTTCAAGACCAGCCTAGGCAACACGGTGAAACTTCATCTCCACAAAAAATACAAAAGTTAGACAGACATGACGGTGCATGCCTGTAATCTCAGCTACTTGGGAGTCTTAGATTGGAGGATTGCCTGAGCCCAGGAGGTAGAGGTTGCATTGAGCTAAGGTTGTGCCACTGAATCTAGCCTGGGTGACAGAGTGAGACCCTGTCTCTCTCTCTCTCTCACACACACACACACACACACACACACACACACACACACACAAATTAGTTCTATTCTCTTGCTGGGTTGATGCCCTTCTATTTCATCTAGGCTAGAATGCTTTCTGAAATGCAAATGTGCCTATCTTCCAACCTGCCTAACCTTATTATGGGATTTTGATAAACTACAAGAAAGTAGTTACACTCCTCTGGATGTCTTCCAAAACGTACTTGAAGTATTTGATGCTCAATGTATAAATTGTTCTTCCCTCAAATGCCTTGGATTTTAATAAGAGTGGGTTATTTATATTTCTTTAACTTGCCACAATCACCCATATTTCTATTATTTTATATAATATAATTACCCTGTTACTAGAAATGTAAATAAATAAAATCACTTTAAAATGATATGTGGCACTGCCCAGTAGAAT